>NW_019942811.1:18071-65381 GCF_002910315.2 Salvelinus sp. IW2-2015
CTTGTTCAATCAAGAAAACGCTAGTTTTCCAGTTTCAGCTTTCAACAAGTGTTGCTACCGGTTGCACTTCGTCTGTAAAAAAAGGAAAAGGTGTCTCGTGGTTTCTTCCATTTTTCCCCTCTTTCCTCTTGATCTCCTGCAGTGGCAACACCGACGAGCCAGCGGGAGAAGCTACTGCATACCTGATGATTGAGCTTACAACATCCTCCTTCTTCTGTGGCACTAAAACGGCGGCTCGCGTCTTCGTATCCTTACGTACCACAGCTGGGCTTACACAAGTGAATTTAAACTAATATAGGGATGTGTGTGCGGAAAGGTTATATGAAGGTGAGTGGCTCGATTGGCGTCACTGTGAGATCATAAAAACACTAGTTCAAATGACACGAGCCAATCTGCTGTTTAATAACTGACCCCAAAATCTAGTTTTCTCTTGCAATCTTGTTTATTTATTTAACCAGCTTTTAATCTCCTAAAAAAGACTATAACATTGTAAGCCCCGTTTATCCGGGGTTATCGAGTGTCCGAAAAGACCCCGATCAGTAACAATAATCCGCGAAATAGAAAACTCTTTTTTTTTTTTTAACAATTTAGCAACACGTATACATTGTTATACAAATACAGTGATCCACGTTAGCCGATTTCGTCGACATTATGGGTTTAGGATGATGTGCGAAATTACAAGTAATTTGGCAACTTAATGTAATTTGCCTAAGCTGTATTTATGTACGTACACATAACTGCACGAACGACAAAATGATAGCACAATTCGTAGCATTGTTTTGATACAAGAAGCGGGGAGTGATCTTTAGCGGACATTCAGAAATGCAGAAGCACAATGCACCAAAAAAAAAAAAAAAAAACATTAATGAAAATCCGCGAATAGCGATACCGCGGATAAGTGAACGCGAAGTGGCGAGGGTCCCTAGTAGTATAATTTTTTGCAGTAGTGTTTATATGTAGTGATGCTCCGATTGACTGACGAAAGGGTTCGGCCTAAAAGACATTGTATATCTCATCTCTGTAGAAATGCCCGCGCTGTTCCTTAACCTGAGGGCCTCAGCTTTGCCAACGGACGATCCACAGGGTTGGTGTTAGACAGCGGAGCCACACACACCACAGCCATTCCAGTGCGCATGATGGTTATGTGCTTCAGCAAGGTCAATTGTCCAGCTCTCCCACCGCACTCTTTTCCATTTTAGTTGGACTGATTCTATTATCCACGTCATGTACAAGTCTAAAAGTGCTGGATAAACTCTTACCATTATGAGTTGACAAGAAATGCCCTCCGTCCACTTTGAAGCCATCGTGTCTCAGGATGTGGGTCGAAATTACTTAGATAGATACGGAATTTGGTTTTGAATACTCATCAACTTGTAGAAAAACCCCAAAATCAATCAATCAACTGAAAAGCAGCGAACTGGGTAGCACTTCCTCCTCCCTGCAGCAAGTTGAATCCCCAGCAGGAATAGCAGGAAGATATGGAAACACAGTGAAGGGTTTACATTGGTATCCACCTCAAGTAATCTCCTTACACTAAAGAGACATGTTTGTGAATAATTAGTAACAGCAACCGTCTTGGTAAAGCATCAAGGGCTAGGCTTTCTGCAGTGAGGCAATTTGAGAAGGTGCTGCAGTGAAATACAAGACCGAGGACAATGGCACAGGAGTCTGGCATATAAACATCAACGGAGCCATTTTTTGATATGAGGAAATGTCATTTGGGAAAGGAGCCGTTTAGGTCGTCTGAGGCAGCGTGTTAGGGTCTCTGAGGAGCAGCGTGTTAGGGTCGTCTGAGGAGCAGCTAGTTGATAGGTTCGTTGAGGAGCGCTGTATGGTCGTCCTGAGGAGCACGCGTGTGAGGTCGTCTGAGGGCAGCGTTTTAGGGTCGTCTGAGGAGCAGCGTGTAGGGTCGTCTGAGGAGCAGCGTGTCTAGGGTCGTCTGAGGAGCAGCGGTCGGTCGCTTGGAGCGAGAGCAGCGTGTTGGGTCGTCTGAGGAGCAGCAGTGTTCGGGTCGTCTGAGGAGCAGCGTGTTAGGGTGTCTGAGGATCAGCGTGTTAGGGTCGTCTGAGGAGCAGCGTGTTAGGGTCGTCTGAGGAGCAGCGTGTTGGGTCGTCTGAGGAGCAGTGCTGTTAGGGTCGTCTGAGGAGCAGCGTGTTAGGGTCGTCTGAAGGAGCAGGCGTTAGGGTCGTCTGAGGAGCAGCGCGAGGACACAATGCCTCTGTTCACTATGGTGCAAAGTCAATTAAGTTGTTCTTGGCCTGTGATTTCATAGTTGTTATAAGCCTTCATAGCAGGTGTGTAACGCTCTAAAATGATTAGGAGGGAAAAGCGTTTTAATGCTCTAAATGAGACACTAATGTTGTGTTAAATTATCCTTTCCCCAAAACTATCCAAGTGACACGGTATGCTCTTTTATTTCAGGCATCGTCAAGTCTCCCTTGCTGGAGACTTTATGAGCATGCACATGTAGAGAGCTATTTCAAGAGTTAAATGTTGAAATAGTCCCTCCTTACATGATTGCATCAAAGGTGAGACCTTCTAAAGTAAGTCAAAACTACTCATTTCAGAGATTCCACACTCACTTTTTGGTGCTATTGCTCACGTTATGGTGGTGGGCATTTGTAAGTATAAGAACTTAGATATTTAAAATATAATTTTCAGAGTTGTCTCATGTATTTCCCTTCATCCACTACATTTTAGTTTCATTAATCACTTTTGTCAAAAAGTGAATTTTGGGTTTGTTTGAGAATCTGCATGTAATATTAATTTTGTCTAGATTTGTGCTTTTATGATTGCCAATAACAATTTATACAGAGATGCTCTAACTGGGGTATTTTGTTCCCGTACATTGCATGCATGGGCATCGAATTGACATGCTCTATGAGTTGGGATAGATAGAATCAGTTTGATCAAGTCCTTACCAAGTCCTACATTATTTTTATTTAACTAGGCAAGTCAGTAAGAATGACAGATTTGCACCTTTGTCAGCTCGGGGATTCGACTTGCAACCTTTCGGTTACTAGTCCAACGCTCTAACCACTAGGCTACGCTGCCGCCCCATTGATGAGGGAATTTCAATTAAGCAATCCCTTATGTCTTATACTTGTATTCAAATGAGTATGTCGCACAGCATGCTTGAAAAAGTCTACAAAACGTAAAGCAAGGAAATATCTGTCATTTAATAAGTCTGGAAGGAAGAAGCCATTTAGCTCTGGAAAGGAAGGAAACCAATGATAGAAAACACACTTCTCACAGAATCCATCTTTCATGCCTAAGATCTTTTCATATCACAAAATTGTCCATTGTTCTGTTGATTTGTTTTCACCATCACCATAAGACTCTGAGATGTGATTTCTCTGAATAATCAGGAATTCCTCATATTCCTGACCTCAAAAGACTGGTAGCCTTTAATTCCTGCTCTCTTTCATTTGTGTACCTCTTGCCCTCCTCCATACTAGCAGCTATCCCCAGTTCTCGTTAGGCATCAGCCTTCTGCAGCTCCTGCCTGTCCACCCCCTTTTGTCCATTTCGAGACGGCCATCGCTCTCGCCCCTCAAAAGCCAAGATCGATGAAAACCTCTGGGTTGGTGTTACTTTTTGTCGCCGCCTGCCTAAATAGACCCACATCGCCCCTGCTTTTTTCCTTCCCAACAATCTGACACCAATGAACGGTAACTTAGTTCCCGCTCAATTACCTAAAGTCCCCACCTAGACCGAACATACGTTGAACCCTCATAGTTAGTTTGTTATTTCCACAGTATACCAAGTATGGACTATTTCAGTCTCTCTACTAACCGGCCTTTAACGGAATCACTTATTCGGTACCCCTGTCTATACTCTGGACACCCGACGAGTCTTCACAAGGTCCTGAGTATTTGTGCTTCGTTTGGTCCATCATGGTGGAATCTGATACGTTGCCAGTTCTTCCGACAATCCAACTAGGAACCTAGCAGTTTCATCTTCTTATAGACGTAACACGTCTCTCCCCACTCTGGAAGCAAGTGATCCCTGCCACTGGAACCAGGGTATTTGGTCCACTATTGACAAGTCACCGCCGATCTGGAACCAGGGTATTGTCCGCTAATGACAATGTCACCGCCGATCTGGAACCAGAGGCGTGTTACTTGTCCGCTTGGATGCACATACTTGTACGCCGATATCTAGGAACCAAACTGGCCGGTACTTGTCCAGCCTATGACAAAGTGTGACCAGCCGTCTGGAAACCAGTGACTTGTCCGCTATGACAATGTCACCGCCGATCTGGAACCAGGGTACTTGTCCGCTATGACAATGTCACGCCGATCTGGAACCGCATACTTGTCCGCTATGACAACTCCCTGCCGATCTGGAACCAGGTACTTGTCCGCTATGACAACGTCCCTGCTAACATTGTGTCTCTCACTGTAGGATGCTGTACGTGATGGAACCCCAGCCAGCTGGAAAAAGAAGGAGAAACTACCTCAAGTCACCCGTCCTGGCACAACATACATTTGTAATGTAAGCAGCTTTGTGTTGATCATAAACAGAAAGTCCTAAACAGTCCAATGTAGGTAGTCGGTGCTTGCATCACCTCGGGACGTTGTCATAGCGGACAAATACCCTGGTTCCAGATCTGCTTGTGCCGTCTATGGAAATAACAGCAGGAGTTGGCGAGACAGCACCAACAGACCTGGGACCAGGCTAGAGAAGGAGGAAGAGATAAAAATGAAAGAGAGCCAGGAATTAAAGGCTACCAGTCTTTTGAGGTCAGGAATATGAGGAATTCCTGATTAATTCAGAGAAATCACATCTCAGAGTCTTATGGGTGATGGTGAAAACAAATCACAGAACAATGGCACATTTTGTGATATGAAAAATCTAGGCATGAAAGATGGGATTCCTGTGAAGTGTGGTTCCTATCATGGTTTCTTCCTTCCAGAGCTAAAATGGCTTCTTCCTTCCAGAGCTTATTAAATGACAGATATTTCCTTGCTTTACGTTTTGTAGACTTTTTCAAGCATGCTGTGCGACATACTCATTTGAATACAAGTATAAGACAATAGGGATTGGCCTTAATTGAAATTCCCTCATCAATGGGGCGGCAGCGTAGCCTAGTGGTTAGAGCGTTGGACTAGTAACCGAAAGGTTGCAAGTTCGAATCCCCGAGCTGACAAGGTGCAAATCTGTCRTTCTTAACTGACTTGCCTARTTAAATAAAATAATGTAGGACTTTAGGTAAAGACTTGATCAAACTGATTCTATCTATCCCAACTCATAGAGCATGTCAATTCGATGCCCATGCATGCAATGTACGGGAACAAAATACCCCAGTTAGAGCATCTCTGTATTAATTGTTATTGGCCAATCATAAAAGCACAAATCTAGACAAAATTAATATTACATGCAGATTCTCAAACAAACCCAAAATTCACTTTTTGACAAAAGTGATTAATGAAACTAAAATGTAGTGGATGAAGGGAAATACATGAGACAACCTGAATATATATATATTTTTAAATATCTAAGTTCTATACTTACAAATGCCCCACCACCATAACGTGAGCAATAGCACCAAAAAGTGAGATGTGGAATCTCTGAAATGAGTAGTTTTGACTTACTTTAGCAGGTCTCACCTTTGATGCAATCATGTAAGGAGGGACTATTTCAACATTTAACTCTTGAAATAGCTCTCTACATTGCATGCTCATAAAGTCTCCAGCAAGGGGAGACTTGACGATGCCTGAAATAAAAGAGCATAAACGTGTCACTTGGATAGTTTTGGGGAAAGGATAATTTAACACAACATTAGTGTCTCATTTAGAGCATTAAAACGCTTTTCCCCTCCAATCATTTAGAGCGTTACACACCTGCTATGAAGGCTTATAACAACTATGAAATACACAGGCCAAGAACACTTAATTGACTTTGCACCATAGTGAACAGAGGCATTGTGTCCTCGCGCTGCTCCTCAGACGACCCTAACACGCTGCTCCTCAGACGACCCTAACACGCTGCTCCTCAGACGACCCTAACACGCTGCTCCTCAGACGACCCTAACACCGCTGCTCCTCAGACGACCCTAACACGCTGCCTCCTCAGACGACCCTAACACGCTGCTCCTCAGACGACCCTAACACGCTGCTCCTCAGACGACCCTAACACGCTGCTCCTCAGACCCCTAACACGCTGCTCCTCAGACGACCTAACACGCTGCTCTCAGACGACCCTAAACACGCTGCTCCTCAGACGACCCTAACACGCTGCTCCTCAGACGACCCTAACACGCTGCTCCTCAGAGAGCCTAACACGCTGCTCCTCAGACGACCCTAACACGCTGCTCCTTTCCCAAATGACCATTTCCTCATATCAACTAAAATGGCTCCGTTGATGTTTATATGCCAGACTCCTGTGCCATTGTCCTCGGTCTTGTATTTCACTGCAGCACCTTCTCAAATTGCCTCACTGCAGAAAGCCTAGCCCTTGATGCTTTACCAAGACGGTTGCTGTTACCTAATTATTCACAAACATGTCTCTTTAGTGTAAGGAGATTACTTGAAGGTGGATACCAATGTCAAACCCCTTCACTGTGTTTCCATCATCTTCCTGCTACTTCCTGCTGGGGATTCAACTTGCTGCAGGGAGAGGACGGAAGTGCTACCCAGTTCGCTGCTTTTCAGTTGATTGATTGATTTTGGGGTTTCTACAAGTATGAAGTATTCAAAACCAAATCCGTATCTATCTAAAGTAATTTCGACCCACATCCTGAGACACGATGGCTTCAAAGTGGACGGAGGGCATTTCTTGTCAACTCATAATGGTAAGAGTTTATCCAGCACTTTTAAGACTTGTACATGACGTGGATAATAGAATCCAGTCCAACTAAAATAGAAAAGAGTGCGGTGGGAGAGCTGGACAATTGACCTTGCTGAAGCACATAACCATCATGCACTGGAATGGCTGTGGTGTGTGTGGCTCCGCTGTCTAACACCAACCCTGTGGATCGTCCGTTGGCAAAGCTGAGGCCCTCAGAGTTAAGGGAACAGACGGGGCATTTCTACAGAGATGAGATACAATGTCTTTTAGGCCGAACCCTTTCGTCAGTCACACGAGCAATCACTAATAGTAAACAACTACTGCAAAAAAAATGTATATTTTTTTAGGAGATTAAAGTGGTTAAATAAATAAAAAATTGCAAAGAAAACTGAGATTTTGGGGTCATTATTAAACAGCAGATGGCTCGTGTCATTTGACTRGTGTTTTATTACAGTGACGCCATCGAGCCACCACTTCATTAACCTTCCGACAACATCCCTATATTATTTAAATTCACTGTGTAAGCCAGCGTGGCGTAAGGATACGAAGACAGCACCGCCGTTTTGCACAGGAAGAAGGCAGGAATGTTGTAATGCTCAAACATCAGTTCGGTTAGCTTCTCCCGCTTGGCTCGTGTGTTCCACTGCAGAGACAAGAGAAAGAGGGGAAATGGAAGACAAAACCACGACGACACTCTTTTCTTTTTACAACAAGGCACACCGTAGCAAAACATTTTGAAAGTGAAACGTGAACTAGCGTTTCTTGTTGAACAAGTACAGATAATACCTTCTGTTTCAGAACATTTTCTTACGTTTGGTGCCTAATGCCAGATATCAGTGTACAATGAACCAGCAGGACACCATAGACTGAATACTACAGAAAACCAAATACTATATTTTACAGTACAATAACTCCACAGTGGTTCGTTTTCATTCAAAATCAGGGCTAATCCCCTTGCAAACATTGAGGGCACTACTGGCTGTCGGTGTGCACTCATTCCAACGTACAGTGGGCTCGAGACATACTGAATGGGTTTATCACAAAACCTATGTACTATTAAGTCTGCGTGTGTTCTAAATGCCAAAATGGAAGGCGAGGCCTACTCACCGAGGCTTCTGACATGAGTACAGGATGGATGCTGGGCTCCGACTTGAAGTGCATCTTGTAGGTGTGGTCTAGAATGGCCTGGAAGCTGTCCCAGTCCTCGACTTCACAGATAACGAAACAAACAAAAAGACCAATGTACCGAGTTAGAGGATGTCATGGTAACCAGTGCAAATTTCCCCACAAGAAATCATGTAGGCAAGGGGTTGGGCCAAGGTAGTTTTCCTTGTATAAAATACCCATAGAAAATGATCMAAATCAAATCAAATGTACTTATAAAGCCCTTTTTACATCAGCCGATGTCACAAAGTGTTATACAGAAACCCAGCCTAAAACCCCAAACAGCAGGCAATGCAGAAGCACAGTGCCTAGGAAAAACTCCCTAGAAAGGCAGGAACCTAGGAAGAAATCTAGAGAGGAACCAGGCTCTGAGGGGTGGTCAGTCCTCTCTCTTTGGGCAAGTCATGCAGGTCACCTGCTGCAAATAAAGCCTGGTACTGTTGAATAGTTAATACTTAAGAGCAAACATGGCGTTGCCACGAGCACCACCGYAGATATTGAGATGAGCGAGATGCMAGACTTCACACCAATACAGTAACTGTACATGTGCATGGGCTACACACTGTTAGAATGGTAGGTATGGGACAAAAACAGCATAGAAGTTTAGCCTCGCGCTCTAACGCTCTTTGTTGTTGCGGAAATTTACCCACTGTATTGTTTACCTTGTGCATGTACGTCATATCGCTGACTCTACCTTTAAAAAAGGTGTACATACTTACGTCTCCTCACACAACTATATTATATTAACCTTCAGCTTTCATCTCTGTTGCTGGGTCGGATACTGGAGAAAATAGACTGATGAACTTGGCTAATATGAGCGAAATGTGTGAATTCTAATCCAGGGCAGCACTCCAAGGAGCTCTCTGATATATATAGTGCTGCTCAGAGTCTATTAAGAGCTTTGTCACACTTTCCTCTAAAATAGCCCACGTCCCCAGTACTGAATTCACATTAAAGTCAGGATCACGTAAGCAGAAAAGTAAAAAAATGGCATTGTCATAAAAAATAAAAAAATGTTTTAAAATGGGGCATCAAAATCAGCACCATGGACAGTTCAGGAGAAAGACACCCAATACATCATCCATGATCGTTCTCAGTCTGACCAATGACCAACCATCATTTCTATTTTCTAACAAAGACCATCTTCTTCATCACTTCTAAATCACTATGTTGACTGTTGAACATCTCGACGTGTTGTTTTGGTGTGTGTTAATACGCCGGCTTCACAAAACAAATGTCAACGTTAAATGGACATTAAAGTATATTGTTAGTGGTAAAGCATAGACAATTTCAGAAAGGTCAAAACTTCCAGACATGTCAATACTGCCGTTTGTGTTAATCTCACAGGAAGATTCTCAGGTCAGTGAAAGTCCAGACAAGGATCCTCTCACAAAACATTGTGCATTGTCCTAGATATTGAAGGCATTGCCTGGCATTCCCACTACCTGTTCTGCCTATACGTTCTGCATGCCATGTCACAGCTTTGGCTTTTATTTCATCCAGGCAGAGCGCTGTCAATACAACTTCCACATTGTCCACGATCACATGACGGGGGAGAGAGACTCACTCATGCCGTTTTTGAGCGGTGACATGACCTCCATGTTCTCGCGGGCCACCCTCAGCTGGTTGGTGTCGATGAAGTAGTTGGTGCCCTGCTTGCCCTTGTCCCCGCCGTCCGTCTCCATCGGGGCGCCACCATCCTCCCTGTCCAGGGTCACGCCCATCACCGTGGGGAAGTCCGCCTACGGGCACAAATAAATGTGTATATAAGGGTTGGGTGATGTCAACTTTWGTCCTATCATGATTCTCTACATAAAAAATAAAATAAAATCGCCCTCTAGACGATGTTATCCAAAAATAAAATAAATTTTTTTGCCCCTAGCACAAGCACGTATACTACGGGAGGGACGCAAGGAATCATGACATTGACTAAATATATTGGAGCCAAACCTTTTCTAGTAGGCTATTCCACTCTGGTGTAGCTGCGGAACGAAAGAGGTGTGTAGGCCTATCTGAGTGTGTGTGTGTGTGCCGAAGCGCGCAGATGGAGCGAGTGACACAGTCAACGAGCCTCGCTGGCTGTCATGTGATGGGGGTGTAAATCATCATGGACTGCAGATCAACTCTGCTGTCCTCACAACTGGATAATTCTACACTGATTCACATTCTACTCCTTCTGTCTTATTAGAGCTCGGATACTATGCGTTGTAGGTAGGTTGCACCTTTCTAGAATAATATGGAAATTAGAGCCCGACCAATATATCGTTTCACTGATATAAATTATATAAAAAACTAAAAACACAAATTAAATAAACATTTTTTAAATAAAAATAAAAATCATATATATATTTTTTTAAATCTACAGATATTGGCCTTTTTAAGTAAATCGTTATAAACCGATAATTCCACCGATAACTGATATTCCCCAAATAGAATGGGAAAAATGTAATCTCATGCTTATCTGACCACTTGTGGCCATTTTCATGATTAGTCATTATTGTCAAACTCACAATGTAAGAAATCAACATCGGACAAAAAAAAATAATTACTTGGTTGGGCTCTAATGGAAATAGGCCACGGTCAACTACAGGCTATCCGTTGTTTCTATACTCTAATACTCATAGCTTGAATGTGTTTTAACGATTTTATGATATTTCAATTCGTAGGATTAGGCTTTTAGCCGTTTGTTTCCCAACGGCAAGGGGAGCGGGGTTCGGCTTCTCCTGCAKGCATCATTTCTGTCTTATAACAAACCAAGGTTTGTTCAAATTTCTCAATAGATTATCTTGCTATTGTTCCTTCCATCTTTATCAGTATTACTTTAGGCCCATTATGTTCAGTTGTAAAAAATAAAATTTAAATTAAAAAGTTTCTGAGATATCTAACGRAGTTCTAGGCTTCATTCATTGTTTGATCATGAAATTGAGCGGAGGGAGAAATCCGGCATGCATAAAACCGAAAGCGTGGCTTATAGGCCAAGTCATATTCATATCAAATGGAAAGAAAATAGGAAATGAGGCTTTTAATAAAATAAGACACTGATTGCCCACTATAATTTTTTAAAACATATTTATTGAAATAGCAATATAGGCTATTTACTCTGAATGTCACCTGTGCACTGCCCCTGCTGTGCACCTGACTCCCTCTTTAGTACGTGGTGCCAGTCAAGTTGAAATAGGTTAGGTATCGCCAGTAACCTCACAATGTCATCACATCACGATGTCACCATCGACTATGGCCATCAAATCAGTCACGTGGCGAATACAACAGATGTAGACTTCACCGTGAAATCCTTACTTACGAGCCCTTTCCCAACAAAGCAGAGTTAAAAAGTAGAAAATGTGCAAATAAAAATAGAATAGTAACAAATAACAATAACGAGGCTATATACAAGGACCACCTTAGTTCATTCCTACTTAGATGTGTGTGTATTGGGTATATGTTGTGTAATTTGTTAGATATTACTGCACTGTCGGAGCTAGAAGCACAAGCATTTTGCTACACCCGCAATTACAATCTGCTAATCACGTGTATGTGACCAATAAAATTTGATCATCCTCAATAGACAATTCTATCGTAATATCGCCCAACCTTAGTGCATATTATTTGTGCATTTCCACTGAGGATTTACCCGTGTTTAACCCAAAAGGCTAAGACTTTTCTGTTTCCATCTACAACATAACAATGGCTAAGTGTGAACATGTGTTTACACCTTCTCAAAAATAAACTGTTTTAATTATGCAGAGGTTGTCGATTCTGTTCTTCACAAGTCCTCACTGCCAGCCCTGGCTATGGAAACATAATTTCCCCAGTATAACATCAGGTTGAATACACTAGTGGAACACTGGTGTTACAGTCGAAAGCAGAATAAGCGTCCATTCCATTTCCATATGTAAAAATGATCTAAATCAGGTCACATTCTAACAGTTAAATAAAACAATTATAATAACAAGGGCCTAACTCAGAGGAATGGAGCAAGGGCACTCARTAGATCCATTTTTACTATTTTCTCCATTGTATAATAATAGTGAAGACAAAACTATGAAATAACACAYATGGAATCATATAGTAACCAAAAAAAGTGTTAAAACAAATCAAAATATATTTTAGATTCTTCAAAGTAGCCACCCTTTGCCTTGATGACAGCTTTGCACACTCTTGGCATTCTCTCAACAAGCTTCACTCTGCGGTCCCACTCATCCCAAACCATTTCAATTGGTTTGAGGTCGGGTGATTTGATGCAACTCTCCTTCTTGGTCAAATAGCCCTTACACAGCCTGGAGGTGTGTTGGGTCACTGTCCTGTTGAAAAACAAATGATAGTCCCACTAAGCATAAACCTGATGGGATGGTGTATCGCTGCAGACTGCTGTGGTAGCCATGCTGGTTAAGTGTGCCTTGAATTCTAAATAAATCACTGACAGTGTCACCAGCAAAGCACCATCACACCACCTCCTCCATGCTTCACGGTGGGAACCACACATGCAGAGATCATCTGTTCCCCTACTCTGCATCTCAACACAGCGGTTGGAATAAAAAAAATCTCAAATTTTGACTCATCAGACCAAAGGACAGATTTCCACCGGTCTAATGTCCATTGCTCATGTTTCATGGTGCAAGCAAGTCTATTCTTATTGGTGTCCTTTAGTAGTGTTCTCTTTTCAGCAATTCAACCATGAAGGCCTGATTCACAGTCTCCTCTGAACAGTTGATGTTGAGATGCATCTGTTACTTGATCTCTGTTAAGCATTTATTTGGGCTGCAATTTCTGAGGCTGGTAACTAAATCAAATCAAATTTTATTGGTCACATACACGTGTTTAGCAGATGTTATTGCGGGTGTAGCGAAATGCTTGTGCTTCTAGTTCCGACAGTGCAACAATATCTAACAAATTCACAACAAATACCTAATACACACAAATCTAAGTAAAGGAATGGAATTAAGAATATATAAATATGACCGAGCAATGTCAGAGCGGYAAAGACTAAGATACAGAACWTATTCTCTGCAGCAGAGGTAACTGAGTCTTCCTGTGGCGGTCCTCATGAGAGCCAGTTTCATCATAGTGCTTGATGGTTTTTGCAACTGCACTAGAAGAAACTTTAAAAGTTCTTAAACTTTTGCAGATTGACTGACTTTTATGTCTTAATCTAATGATGGACTGTCGTTTCTCTTTGTTTATCTGAGCTGTTCTTGCATTAAATATGGACTTGGTCTTTAACCAAATATCTTCTGTATTCCACCTCTACCTCGTCACAACACAAGTGATTGGCTCAAATGCATTACGGAAAGAAATTCCACAACTTAACTTTTAACAAGGCACACCTGTTAATTGAAATGCATTCCATGTGAAGCTGGTTGAGAGAATGGCAAAAGTGTGCAAAGCTGTCATCAAGGAAAAGGGTGGCTATTTGAAGAATCTAAAATATATTTTGATTTGTTTAACACTTTTTTTGGTTACTATATGACTCCATACTTTTGATGTCTTCACGATTAATCTACAATATAGAAAATAGTAAAATAAAGAATACCTAATCATTCAAGGGGTTTTCAAACTTTTGACTCGTACTATACCCTCCAATAGAAAATTAATACGCAAAGGAAGATCCATAGTTAATAATAAGGTCACTACACTTGGGCGCTTACCTTGGGACAATCTTCTCCAGCATACCCGGCTCTCACTGTGTAAGAGCCTATGTCAAACACTAGGGCTCCAACCTCATCTGCAGAGAGAAGATGCCAAAGTGAAGAAATTACAAGTACAACATTGGAGCAATGTTATGATTTACATCAAGACTAGAGGCTAGTTTACACCATACTTATAACTAGCTATATTTCTACTTAGAACGCTAAAGAAAATATGAAATGTCTGTATGAAATCTAAAGGTATTATTTTGGTTGAACTTGCAGATAATATGCCAATATCCTGGACAACTAAAAGCTAGATACCGTAGCTAAAATTATAAACGTCAACACGCTAAAGTAGCGAGTAATTCATCTGCAAAGAGCATGGAAACATGTAGCTAGCGCTTAGCTAATTTAGCTAGCTAGGTACAGCTTTCACTCATTAGATGGGAGACAGGCAGTCAGTCATATTTCATAAATCACAAACTAGCAAGTACATGAGAGAAAATACATGATTTTGCCCGTCATTGATAGTTAACTAGTAAGCCAGCTAAAGATAATACCAAAGATTTCCGATCTGTGATAATATCAGTCAGCAGAGCACTTGTTAATAACAGGCTAGCAAGCTAGTTGTATAGCATCTTTCGCCCTACAGCACAACGTGGCGCTTTCATTCATTTAATTTTGACCTCAAAATCACACTCACCGCCTCCATACACTCCGCCACTCATCCTCGCAAATGATGAACAGAACAATTTTACTTTCTGGTTAATACGATTGAAGAAAAAGTCCCGGGAGCTAGCTAAACCTTTTATCACAACAAAATWAATTAACGTGAATCAACCTAACGACGCCATACAGACGCTATCCAATCAAACATCGCAACGACATAACTAGATCCGCCTCTGTGCTTGACGTTACGTTACTGTGAGAGGAAGGGGTACTGTATTTTGATGAGAGGGAACGAAATTGGAAGGAGTGAACCCAACAGCCCCTAGTGGTTGAAGACTTGAATACGTTTTTATTTTTATTTAACTAGGCAAGTCAGTTAAGAACAAACTCTTATTTACAACGACGGCCTACCCCGGCCAAACCCTAACCCGGATGACGCTGGGCCAATTGTGTACCGCTCTATGGGCCTCCCAATCATGGCCAGTTGTGATACAGCCTGTAATTGAACCAGGGTCTGTGGTGACACCACTAGCACTGAGATGCACTGCGCCACTCAGGAGGTCAATTGAAAAAAAGTAATTAGTCAGAAGTGGTCGAACCATTTTTACACAAAGATATCAATACATTTTCAGCAGCAGTGGAGTTCAATCACTATATTTAATCAAATAAACTGTCAAATTGATCATATTGGTTCATTTGTTTTAGACTAGTAATGGACCTTATTGTTTGACGGTCAATGGGTACAGCATAGACCTTGGACGATAATCTGAAAATTATCGACTCAGACCATACCAACTATTTTATCAAGGACATTTGACTGATAACGATAATTTCGATAAGTAGCCTATAGTAGATCAATGTGAAGTTTGAAATTAAATCAGTCTGCTAATATGTGCTAAGGGCTATTGTTAAGTAGTAGTAGTAGTAGTAGTAGTAGTAGTAGTAGTAGTAGTAGTAGTAGTAGTAGTAGTAGTAGTAGCAGTAGCAGCAGCAGTAGCAGCAGTAGTAGTAGCAGTAGCAGTAGCAGCAGTAGTAGTAGTAGGTCTAAGGGTACGGTAATATACAATAGTAGACGAACTGGTGCACATTAATGTTATAAACTTATCATTGTATTTATCGTAAACGTTATAATTCAGTTAATTTATCGTGATATGGGTTTTTGTTCATATCGCCCATCCAAAGTAGGGCAACTGTCTGTCAAAGACCTTATAATTTATAGTAGCCATATAATGTCTTTGCATATTGTGACCAGGTTATTTATTGAATCAGGTTTCAGCTCTGACAGTTGCATCATATAAATTGCATAGTATTTTAATGATTGACATTGTCAAGCTGCCTACCTCTCAGAAATAAAGTTCTGTCCCTTTAAAAAAAGAAATACTTCTCCCCCCACTTTCTCTTTTCCTCAGCCCCCCCCCCACACACACACACACACCCAGCCCTCTGCCTCATGCATCAGCTGTCTACATAACTGCTCTTCCTTGCAATATTTAGTCACTGAGTGTAGAGGAAGAACTAAAACCTCACACCGTCTCTGCTTACAGTCTATGCACTTAAGGACATATGTGGAAAACGCCTACTTCCTCTCCCACTTATCTACACTGAGAAAAAAAGGTAAAAGCTGAATGCATTTTACTGTCAATCCTGTTTTTTGTTGTGTGGATTTATGGCTTGAGAAATGTGTGTAGTAGGTAAGCCAGACAGATCAGTTGTGTGTGTTGCTTCAAGCAAGGTGTGGTGGGTGGGATGTGTGTGTGCGTATGTGTGTGTATTTATTTGTGTATTTGCGTGTGTGTGTGTGTGTGTGGTATCAAAGTCTGAGGTAATGCCTTGGTCTTATCGTGTGTCTTGAGCCTGGTGTGCACCAAAATGTCAAATCAAATTAATTGCGGGCTTATGCCTACTAATAAATTAGTAATCGGGTATCACAGGGTTTCGACTGTGAAGAGATGCGCAGTCCTTTTTGTATTATTATTTGATGACTAGAGAGGGCGGCCAAGTGGAAATATATATATTTTTTTATCTTGACAGTCAATAGAATCCAGAACAGTTACTGTCAATTCTGGAAACTGGAATGACCTTTTCCTAATTTCTGAAAAAGAGTTTGAACATTTCAGTGAGAGTTGAACATTTCAGAGAGAATTTTACATTTCAGAGAAAGTTGAACATTTCAGTGAGAACTGAACATTTCAGAGAAAGTTGAACATTTCAGTGAGTATTGAACATTTCAGAGAAAGTTGAACATTTCAGTGAGTATTGAATATTTCAGAGAAAGTTGAACATTTCAGTGAGAGCTGAACATTTCAGGACATTTCAGTGACTCAGGGCATTTCAGTGACTCAGGATATTTCGTAGGAAAAGTACAGCAGGTCAGCTCATGTCCTGTTTTTTTTATTTTATTGCATCCCTGTTTTGAGCAAGTCTAACTGGGAACCCCCTTGTGCTACACGCCTTTTCTCACTTCTTCTCACAGTCTCTTCAGCTTCCTCCTTAAAAACAAAGCAAAATACTCATGCAGTTTAAGAGGCTACTTCTCCTCAAATATGGTCTGTTGACTACTGTATATGGAAACACTGCTCTCTGCTCATAGGTTCTTCCACAAACATTGGAACCATTTCAAGTAGGGCACCAAAGCAACTTTCCAGAGTATGTGCCTGTGTTTATCCTGAGGCATATTAGACTACATCTGGTGATTACTTGGCCCATTGTAGACCACATCTGGTGATTACTTGGCCCAATGTAGACCACATCTGGTGATTACTTGGCCCATGTTAGACCACATCTGGTGATTACTTTGGCCCAATGTAGACCACATCTGGTGATTACTTGGCCATTGTAAACCACATCTGGTGATACTTGGCCCAATGTAGACCACATCTGGTGATTACTTGGCCCAATGTAGACCACATCTGGTGATTACTTGGCCAATGTAGACCACATCTGGTGATTACTTGGCCCATTGTAGACTACATCTGGTGGTTACTTGGCCCATTGTAGATTACATCTGGTGGTTACTTGGCCCATTGTAGACCACATATGGTGGTTACTTGACCCATTGTAGACTACATCTGGTGATTACTTGACCATTGTAGACCACATCTGGTGGTTATTTGGCCTATTGTAGACTACATCTGGTGGTTACTTGACCATTGTAGACCACATATGGTGGTTACTTGGCCCATTGTAGACTACATCTGGTGATTACTTGACCCATTGTAGACCACATCTGGTGGTTATTTGGCCTATTGTAGACTACATCTGTGGTTACTTGACCCATTGTAGACCACAATATGGTGGTTACTTGGCCCATTGTAGACTACATCTGGTGATTACTTGCCCATTGTAGACCACATCTGGTGATTACTTGGCCCAATGTAGACCACATCTGGTGATTACTTGGCCCAATGTAGACTACATCTGGTGATTATTGACCCATTGTAGACCACATCTGGTGGTATTTGCCTATTGTAGACTACATTGTGGTTTACTGACCATTGTAGACCACATCTGGTGATTACTTGCCCAATGAAGACTGAATCTTCAACAAAAAGGGTCAGATGACAATTAGGGTAAAGAAAAAATGTATCTATTGAAGCTCCCTCTGAGGAGCTTGTATACTACATCTGGTGGTTACTTGGCCCATTGTAGACTACATCTGGTGGTTACTTGGCCCATTGTAGATTACATCTGGTGGATACTTGGCCCATTGTAGACTACATATGGTGATTACTTGGCCCATTGTAGACTACATCTGGTGGTTACTTGGCCATTGTAGACTACATCTGGTGTTACTTTGCCCATTGTAGACTACATCTGGTGGTTACTTGGCCCATTGTAGATTACATATGGTGGTGTACTTGGCCCATTGTGGACTACATCTGGTGATTAGATTACTTGGCCCATGTAGACTACATCTGGTGGATACTTGGTCCATCGTAGACTACATCTGGTGATTACTTGGCCCATTGTAAACTACATCTGGTGGTTACTTGGCCCATTATAGACCACATCTTGTGGGTACTTGGCCAATTGTAGACCACATCTGGTGGATATTTGGCCCAGTTATAGACCACATCTGGTGGTTACTTGGCCCATTGTAGACCACATCTGGTGGTTACTTGGCCCATTGTAGACCACATCTGGTGGATATTTGGCCCATTATAGACCACATCTGGTGGTTACTTGGCCCATTGTAGACCACATCTGGTGGTTACTTGGCCCATTCCATCTGTATACTGAGTTGCACTATCACTATCTTTGTCACGCTTTTTGAGTGTGTGACTTCGACACTGCACGAGAGGCATTATCACAGAAATGACGAGGACACTTCAGAAAGCTGCCACTGTGTCTCTTATGGGCCAACAATAGCACAGAGATAAGACCAGAACCTTCCATGGGAACATAGTAGTTACACTCTATAACATTTTCAAGATATTGCGATTGATGATTTGTTTTGGAAAACAGCAGTGTGTCCCTCTGAAATGGGTTAGAGGGTTTATCAGGTTTGGGATAGGGAGCAAGGTTGATCTATCTTATTGTCTTTGCAGTTACATAGACTGAGTTTCAGTGAGTATACACAGTATACACACACAATATCATTTTGTACATTCCCATGTAGAAATACAGCTAACAGAGCAGGTTCATATRAAAAAAAGACCAGTGTATAGATCAGCAATGAGCACATAGAAACCTAGACCAGCCATCTCAAAACCATGGATGTCAAATTATATAAATTATAAAGCATTTATTTTACAGTTCACCAGATGGTTGCTGAATAGTTGTTCCAAATGGCTTATTTTAAATGGGTCAGGCCACGCCAGGGCGGTGAAAGCATGTGGAACGCTGGGCGTATCAACATCTATTCTCCTCCACAGATGGAGAGTTGCAGAGAGGGAGGTACTGGACATATTTTAAGTCACTTCAGCGCTCTTCAAGAGGGCCTTTTCCCCCCTTTTTTTTAATGATCCATTATGCATAGAAGCTCTGGCTCTCCCTAGTATTTCACCTACCTACTTGACGTCATTTGCCATTTATGAGGGTTGCCCGGGCAACATCCATCCTCCCCGGGAGATATGTCTGGTGGACAAGACAGGGTTTACTCTTTGTACATGTTTTAATTGCCTTTGATACAGTGGTCATAATACATGTAGGCCATTGAAGTACATCAGGGCATGAAGAAAAAAACATGGGAATGCACATAAAAATAGCATATTAAAAGCTGTTCTGGCATGATATCTCAATAGTGCTTCTCATCTCATCCTAACATGATATCTCGTTAGTGCTTCTCATCTCATCCTAACGTGATATCTCGTTAGTGCTTCTCATCTCATCCTAACGTGATATCTCGTTAGTGCTTCTCATCTCATCCTAACATGATATCTCATCCTAACTTCATATCTCATTAGTGCTTCTTATCTTATCCTAACTTGGGCACCTAGCAGAGGAGGCTGGTGGGATAGGAGGACATGCTCATTGTAATGTCTGGAATGGAATAAATGGAACGGAGGCAAAACGTGGTTTCCATATATTTGATGTGTTTATACCGTTCTATTTATTCCATTCCAGTCATTAAAATAGGAGTCATTACAACATGCTCATTGTAATGTCTGGAATGGAATTAATGGAACAGAGTCAAAACGTGGTTTCCATATGTTTGATGTGTTTATACCGTTCTATTTATTCCATTCCAGTCATTACAATGAGCCCGTACTTCTATAGCTCTTCCCACCAGCCGTCCTCTGGCACCTAGCTACATATTGTGTTAATGGCTGTTTTGGAGCAGTCCTCCAAGGGTATTATGCGCCTTAAAGTGGTAGTAATGTAGTTCAACATGAGATGATGTGATCTGGTATTATTGCTTGTTGCAGGCGATTAAGGCCAGACACCACACCCTAATAGGGTAATTTCTCCCCTTAATCATATCACAATCAACTTACAGTGCATTCAGAAAGTATTCAGGCTCCTTCCCTTTTTCCACATTTTGTTACGTTACAGAATTATTCTACAATTGATTAAATAAAAAAATTTCCCTCAGCAATCTACACACAATATCCCATAATGACAAAGTGAAAACAGGTTTACATTTTTTTTTGTAAATGTATTAAATATTAAAAACAGAAATACCTTATTTACATAAGTATTTAGACCCTTTGCTATGAGACTCAAAATTGAGCTCAGGTGCATCCTGTTTCCATTGATCATCCTTGAGATGTTTCTACAACTTGATTGGAGTCCACCTGTGGTAAATTCAATTGATTGGACATGATTTGGAAAGTCACACACCTGTCTATATAAGGTCCCACAGTTGACAATGCATGTCAGAGCAAAAACCAAGCCATGAGGTCGAAGGAAATGTCCGTAGAGCTCCGAGACAGGATTGTGTCGAGGCACAGATCTGGGGCAGGGTAGCAAAAAATGTCTGCAGCATTGAAGGTCCCCAAAAACACAGTGGCCTCCATCATTCTTAAATGGAAGAAGTTTGGAACCACCAAAACTCTTCCGAGAGTTGGCTGCCTGGCCAAACTGAGCAATCGGGGGAGAAGGGCCTTTGTCAGGGAGGTGACCAAGAACCCGATGGTCACTCTGACAGAGCTCCAGAGTTCCTCTGAGGAGATGGGAGAACTTTCCAGAAGGACAACCATCTCTGCAGCACACCACCAATTAGGACTTTATGTTAGAGTGCTCAGACGGAAGCCACTCCTCGGTAAAAGGCACATGACAGCCGCTTGGAGTTTGCCAAAAGGCATCTAAAGGACTCTCAGACCATGAGAAACAAGATTCTCTGGTCTGTTGAAACCAAGATTGAACTCTATGGCCTGAATGCCAAGTGTCACGTCTGGAGGAAACCTGGCACCATCCCTACGGTGAAGCATGGTGGTGGCAGCATCATATGGTGGCAGATGGTGATGGTGGCAGAGGTTTTTCGGTGGCAGGGACCAGTCAGGATCGAGGGAAAGATGAACGCTGCAAAGTACAGAGAGATCCTTGATGAAAACCTGGGGCGAAGGTTCACCTTCCAACAGGACAACGACCCTAAGCACAGATCCAAGACAACACAGGAGTGGCTTCGGGACAAGTCTCTGAATGTCCTTGAGTGGCCCAGCCAGAGCCTGGACTTGAACCTGATCGAACATCTCTGGAGAGATCTGAAAATAGCTGTGCAGCAACACTCCCCATCCAACCTGACAGAGCTTGAGAGGATCTGCAGAGAAGAATGGGAGCAATTCCTCAAATACAGGTGGGCCAAGCTTGTAGCTTCATACCCAAGAAGACTCGACGCTGTAATCACTGCCAAAGGCGATTCAACAAAGTACTGAGTAAAAGGTCTGAATACTTATGTAGATGTGATATTTCAGTGTTTTTTATTTGTAATACATTTGCAAAAATGTCTAAAAACCTGTTTTTGCTTTGTCATTATGGGGTATTGTGTGTAGATTGATGAGGGGGAAAAAGCAATTAAATAAATTTTAGAACAAGGCTGTAATGTAACAAAATGTTGAAAAAGTGAAAGTGGTCTGAATACTTTCCGAATGCACTGTAAGCCAGTTGAACGTAGGCACAAATAGAAAAATAGGAAATATTTTATTAAAATATGCAACTGAGGCGATATCCAATTAAATATTCAAAAAATKTCATATTATGCCCCCCCAAAAAATTGGGACACTGGATGAAGTCCGCCTAAATATTTTGTTTTCGTTTTGTTAAGACACTCTAACTTGTCCAGAGCAGATGAATTCTTCTTTCATCTTTCTATCTGTAAAATATTAGACATGTACTTTAAATGCAAATCGAAATTATTGATCTAAGTCCACTTTAAAGTGGATAAAATTTAAATTAAAATGTTGATGACAGTTGTATGATGAACTAAAGAAAATATACATTTCCATGAAGTTTTTGAAATGTTTATGTTAACTTTTTGAAAATACTAATATTAATGGACCAAAACACAAACAAACCTCAAAATGTATAGGTAGATGCAAAAATGTAATTTCAGCCTGTGAAGCCTGGCCTTAATTAGCAATAGCGTGTGTGTTATTATTGTATATTGTGTTTATTTTATTAAAGTAGGCCGTGGCTACTTCTTTTACCTACACTACAGTTTTTACCATATGTCAATGAGCTCTAGCAAGCAAGAGGAACTTTTTAAATTAAGGATATCAATGCATCATCTTTATCAGATACAGTATTTCAGCAAGCCGAATTCCCCAGTTTCTCCTAAGTGTTTATGAAGTGTTACTGTATCTGTCAATCATGGCTGGAAGACAATAGAGATATACTGTACAGGCAGGGTACCTGGTTCAGGACTCTGAGACTATGTATAGCTTCTGCTGCATCTTTTTGTCAGGACACCAAGTTATTGATGTTCTATTTTTACAGTGTCAATTCGCTCCCTCCCTCTCCTTTTGGTTGCCAAGCAATCGACCAAGGGACCTGATTGGAGAATGATGTGCTGCTTGCTGGACATCTTGACTCTGATTTCAGTTGGCTAATAAACTCCTTTAATAGTGGGTGGATGATACCCACAAGATGGTTGGGGGTTTGATGTGATCTAAGATGTTAAATGCCATTGCTATTTCACCCTTTCACATCTGTTGGATGAAGCAACTACCAAGCATGAGAGAAATACATCCACTGGGAGGCATTTCAGTTTACTGACTTGATACAGATGTCAGATCTTCTTTTTACAATTATTATCATAGCAAAATAATCCTGCAGCAACAGGATTGTAATGTTTTAGTCCAAAATGTTGCTTGATAGGTAGTTAGGCTGTTATGGTGCATTCAGAAAGTATTCAGACATCTTCCACTTTTTTCACATTTTGTTACGTTACAGAATTATTCTAAAATTGATTAAATTGTTTCCCCCCCTCATCAATCTACACACAATAACCCCATAATGACAAAACAAAAGCACGTTTTTAGAAATTTTAGCAAATTTATCACGAATAAAAACACTGAAATATCACATTTACATAAGTATTCAGACCCTTTACTCAGTACTTTGTTGAAGTACCTTTGGCAGCGATTACAGCCTCGGGTCTTTTTGGGTATGATGCTGCAAGCATGGCACACCTGCATTTGGAGAATTTCTCTCATTCTTCTCTGCAGATCCTCTCAAGCTCTGTCAGGTTGGATGGGGAGTGTCGCTGCACAGCTATTCTCAGGTATCTCCAGAGATGTTTGATTGGGTTCAGGTCTGAGCGCTCTTTAGCAGGGTTTCATCAAGGATCTCTCTGTACCTTGCTCCGTTCATCTTTCCCCTGATCCTGACAAGTATCCCAGTCCCTGCCGCTGAAAAACATCCCCACATTATGATGCTGCCACCACCATGCTTCACCGTAGGGATGGTGCCAGGTTTCTTCCAGACGTGACGCTTGGCATTCGGGCCAAAGAGTTCAATATTGGTTTCATCAGACCAGAGAATCTTGTTTTTCATGGTCTCAGTCCTTTGGCAAACTCCAAGTGGGCTGTCATGTRCCTTTTACTGAGGAGTGACTTCCATCTGGCCACTCTACCATGAAGGACTGATTGGTGGAGTGCAGCAGAGATGGTTGTCCTGGAAGGTTCTCCCATCTCAACAAAGGAACTCTGGAGTTCTGTCAGAATTACCATCAGGTTCTTGGTCACCTCCCTGACCAAGGCCCTTCTCCCCCGATTGCTCAGTTTGGCCGGATGGCCAACTCTAGGAAGAGTCTCGGTGGTTCCAAACTTCTTCAATTTAAGAATAATGGAGGACACTATGTTCTTGGGGACCTTCAATGTTGCAGAAATTTTTTGGTACCCTTACCCCGATATGTGCCTCGACACAATCCTGTCTTGGAGCTCTACGGACATTTCCTTAGACCTCATGGATAGTTTTTTTTCTCTGACATGCATTGTCAACTGTGGGACCTTATATAGACAGCTGTGTGCCTTTCCAAATCATGTCCAATCAATTGAATATCCCACAGGTGGACTCCAATCAAGTTGTCGAAACATCTCAAGGATGATCAATGGAAACAGGATACACCTGAGCTCAATTTCGAGTCTCATAGCAAAGGGTCTGAATACTTATGTAAATAAGGTATTTCTGTTTTTGTTTTTTTATACATTTGCCAAAAAAAATCTAAAAACCTGTATTCACTTTGTCATTATGGGGTACTGTGTGTAGATTGATGAGGACATATAAAAAAAAAATCTAATTTAGTATAAGGCAGTAACATAACAAAATGTGGAAAAAGTCAAGGGATTTCCAAATGCACTGTAGCTGGACAAAAGTAGGGTACACAAAAAGTGTTAGTGTGGGTTTTGAGTGAACTTTTAAGTAAATCGCAAAGCTCATCTGCATTTCCTGCGGCGCAGGAACATTCTCAGCAACAAAGGAGTGATCAAATTAGGGTCCTACACCTGTAGTTTACTGACTTGATTGTTGGTATTAAATCAAATGTATAATGCAGTGGCCTGCCATTATTAGAGGGATACATCTGGTTTGAGTTTTCATAGATTCATGTGAATTTGGTATTAGATTAATGTATTATTGACTGCAGAGTTATTAACATTATTGAGTTGTCGTCAATGTAATATTTTGTAGCTTATGAGCCAGGTTTTTGGAGGTTTGTCTCTACAACGCTTAGATATGGCAAAATTAGGGCAGGCCAGAATATTGGACAAGGTTGCATTTAGCCATACACCCAGATAAAAAGGGTCCAAATGAAACAGTGATATGAATTTTTWTTCCCTGTATTGTGTTACTGGGGACGTGACTAAGCTCTCTCTTTTTCCAAGAAACTACAGAGATACCAGCTAATATAGGAATAATTTACATTGGTATGAAACTGTGAGAGTACTGCCAACATTTGACTGGAACTACAGAGATACCAGCTAATATAGGAATAATTTACATTGGTATGAAACTGTGAGAGTACTGCCAACATTTGACTGGAATGGACTTTGTTCAGTCTTGTTGCGGTTAATGTTCAGACCTCAGAACAGTTCAACGTTGCATGATTTCAGACATGAATTGACAAAATTGTTTGGTTGCATTCAAAGTCTTTTTGCTTTATTTGAACGGCCTTCACAGCATATCAAACCAGAAACAATTGTTGGTTTAGCACTGGTCCAAAACCAGTCTAAAAGCTGATACGTAAAAGCAATTTCCCAGTATAATATACTATTACCCTGCATCGCAGGCCTACATCCTTGAATCAACAACACAGGGATCTTTATTAGCTGTCATTTTAATCCTAATCCTCATAATGCATTTAGGAAAAAGGGATTGGCTGGGGTAATCTACTGCTGTGTGAATTCAATTAGACTTAATCTGACCCCATGCCATTCTAAGAGGAAGACAAGGGCTGTGCAAATTTTATCTCCACTTAATTGATTATAGCGCTCGCAGAGATGAGGAAAAGCCTGTCCCACTGCTCTCTTTCATTGGCCCCATAAAGAATTCAGCGTGTTCTAATGGAGAGAAATCCTGTTCTACTATTTACCCCCTATACACTGGAACGAGACCAGACACACCTTTTCCTGGTGCTGTCATTAATAATACGTAAACATGAGGAATCATATTGTAGCTAATTCGAGATGTAGTCTGGACCGGGACTCAAACCCGAGTTCAGTGACTGTCAAACCAACACTTTTACTATTACACCAAGAGTTACGAACCCCTTGATGAGGTCGCTAGGTGATGTGTTAAAAGGATAGTTCACCCAAATTCCAAAATTACATTTTGTTTTCCTTACCCTGTAAGCAGTCTACGGACAAGGTATGACAGCAATCTATGCTTTGGTTTCCAAATGCATTTGTGGCACAAATCCCCATTCAAGTCATGGGACCGATTATAAGCATTTTTGGCACATCACAATCAATTTGAGTTACTTTTAGATGATTTGGACATAATAACRCAAAAAATAATAATATCGGTCCCATGACTTGAATGGGATTTGTGCCACAAATGCTAAAAAAAWCATTAGGTGTTGGGTTAAGGTCGCTACAATATCATACACTCTTAGAATTAGTGGTGACTCTAGGAACCCTGGAGATCCTCAAGGAACCATTGCTAGTCAATGGTTCCTATTTGAACCTTCGGTTAGTTGAGAGGTTCTTGGAGGAACCTTTAACGTTTCAAAGGGTTCATGGAGGAACCCTGGACTGGAGGTGTGGCTTAGTAGGGGCGTGGCATTGATTTCGATCTTTTTAGGCCACCCGTGGGCATAAATGTCATTCCTGTTCATCTGTTATGTTGTATTGTCATCACAATGTTCATGTTCCAAACATATAGAAGTGACTTTTTCGAGCTTCACAATCAATTTTGGATGATTTGGATGTGTGAAAAATGTTAATATTGTCACAAATGCTGAAATGTTAGAATGTGGAAACTGTGCCTATGCGGAGTCAGACGAAAACGTCAACATCCAGTTTTCAGCGATACAGTATTTTCAACCTAACGTCAATTTGGAAATTGCTCCCAAGGATGAACCAGACTTGTAGAGGTCTACAATTTTTTTTCTGAGGTCTTGGCTGATTTATTTTGATTTTCCCATGATGTAAAGCAAAGAGGCACTGAGTTTGAAGGTAGGCCTTGAAATACATCCACAGGTACACCTCCAATTGACTCAAATTATGTCAATTAGCCTAACAGAAGCTTCTAAAGCCATGACATCATTTTCTGGAATTTTCCAAGCTGTTTAAAGGCACAGTCAACTTAGTGTATGTGAACTTCTGACCCACTGGAATTGTGATACAGTGAATTATAAGTGAAATAATCTGTCTGTAAACAATTGTTGGAAAAATGACTTGTGTCAAGCACAAAGTAGATGTACTAACCGACTTGCCAAAACTATAAGTTGTTAACAAGACATATGTGGAGTGGTTGAAAAACAAGTTTTAATAACTCCAACCTAAGTGTATGTAATCTTCCGACTTCAACTGTACATAGACTTGGAATCACTGGCCACTTTAATAATGGAACACTAGTCACTTTAATAATGTTTACATACTGGTTTACTCATCTCATATGTATATACTGTATTTTATTCTACTGTATTTTAGTCAATGCCACTCGGATCTAATATTTATATATATTTTCATTCCATTATTTTAGATTTGTGTGTATTGTTAGATACCACTGTACTGTTGGAGCTAGGAACACAAGCATTTTGCTACACCCGCAATAACATCTGCTAAATATGTGTGAACAATAACATTTTATTTTATAAGCTTAATTCAACTGTCATACCACATCAGAACCAATAATATCAACTTATTTTACTCCAACGTTTGTAAACAAAGTAAATGTAAACAAACACTGCATAGATTCAAAACATAAAAATTATAATTTTGATATCATGGATGCTCAGTCCTCACATCCATAGCTGTTATTAATTTGAGAGTGGTTACATTTCTCCAACCTCATACCCCAGCTTTTTACCTTTAACAGGAGCGGGGACCAGCTTTGATATTGTTTCAACTGCTGATTGACGTTTTAAGTAAACACTGAATTACGTTGGAATTTCGTGATAGTAAAGCACTCTGCCGCCCCTCTTACTGCACACTTCCCTTCCCAATCCACTGTGTGGCTCGAGAGCCACAGCTGTAACCGATACAACATGATGAAGGAATAATAAATGCAGTCGGAGGTTAAAGCTCCGTCAACATTTTATAACAATATCAAATGTGTCCAGACCTCTGGAATAGCTTTTCACGCACATCATCGTAACTATTTGTTTCTTGTACTCCGTTCTTTCCTTTTATTGAGGGAGCTGACAGACAATACCATTTCCTGTGGGTAAAACAAAGCTATTGCGACACGATTGATTTGCTCATTCTTGTACAAGAAAAACGGACACTTAAGTAAGTAGAGCAAACTCACTGAAATACATGTAAAAATTGTCTTATGAATAGGTTTGAACATGTTTTAGGAATAAGTCAAATTAAAATACACGACATCTCTGTGAGTGCACCCCTCGGCGCACTGTTGCCATGTTCCCAGTTTCCTCATGGGTGTGGTGATTAGATTGGTTGGTGAACATTCTGTCAAATCCTGACCGAGTTGCGCGAGTCCCTGGCCCTTTAAATCAGTTAAATTGTCTTAAAATTAATACCGCTATCTTGACATTTCTTTCACAACCGAGACCATGTTTGGCATTTGAAAACGGACTTTTGTGACACTGATTGGAACGACGTGGACAGTCCCCCCCCCAAAAAAATCAAGTTTCAGGTAATAACGTGTGCTTAGCGAGCTGAACCTCTTGGCATTTTCTTGCTTTTATTTCCTGCTTTGGGTACACCCTATACCATAGGGTTTGATGTCGGCCTTTGTTTTGCATTGAGGTTGCAAAACATTAAGAGATGAATTGATACATTAAAAACCCCATGTATTGAATAGTGTTCATCATAATAGCTACTTATATCTCTTTCAAGGCTTACTGTTTTTCTCACCGAAGCTTTTATTGGTGATAATACGGTGTTATCGAAACGCGGCCTTGCACGTCTGACGGAAATAAACGACCTACGGTAGGCTATAGACGAATAGACTATATTCACGAATATAATAACGAAGCCTCATTCAGATATGTAAGAGCAAGATACCGGTGGTATTTMTTTAAAAAAAATTACAATCAATTATAGATGACTTTCTGTTCATTTGAGCGGCAACTTGTAGCAACCCTGCTAATGTAACGGGGCGCATATATTGCTTAATTTGCTGCATATTTTGTCTTKAAAATACCTTCTACGATCATTGATATGGGTTTGGCGATATAAAATATCTCTATTTCATTTTGTCAAAGCAACACGTGTTCAAGAATCTGTCAGAACAGAGAAGAACCTCCCAGTTCAGTGTTGGATTGGTGCTGTTACAACGTAACAMTATTGTAACATAGTTGGAACTTTCATATATCCTATATCTCTGATTGTATCCACAGTCCTCATTAAAATGATAGCCATTTTCCTATAGTTTTTTACAATACGCCTGTGGTCTAGTCTTGTAACTAGTGCACTGTTTGTTTTTTGCTGTAGTTATTGTTTATACAGTACATCTGCAGTATGATACAGTTTAAAACAACATCCTGACATGACATGTTTAATAAGGCCTCAAACCAGACCAGTTGAGGTAATGCAGTGTTGTAAACAGCATGCTGTTATCATTGTATGTAAACTTTGACCTGTAATAGAACAGTAATACAACGACAATATATCATCACTCAATGCCTAKGTTTACCTCCACTGTATTCACATCCTACCATACCTTTGTCTGTACATTATACCTTGAAGCTATTTTATCGCCCCCAGAAACCTGCTCCTTTTACTCTCTGTTCGGGACGTCCTAGATGACCAATTCTCATAGCTTTTAGCCGTACTCATATCCTACTCCTCCTCTGTTCCTCTGGTGATGTAGAGGTGAATCCAGGCCCTGCAGTRCCTAGCTCCACTCCTATTCCCCAGGCGCTCTCTTTTGATGACTTCTGTAACYGTAATAGCCTTGGTTTCATGCATGTTAACATTAGAAGCCTCCTCCCTAAGTTTGTTTTATTCACTGCTTTAGCACACTCTGCCAACCCGGATGTCCTAGCTGTGTCTGAATCCTGGCTTAGGAAGACCACCAAAAACTCTGAAATCTCCATCCCTAACTACAACATTTTCAGACAAGATAGAACGGCCAAAGGGGGCGGTGTTGCAATCTACTGCAGAGATAGCCTGCAGAGTTCTGTCCTACGATCCAGGTCTGTACCCAAACAATTTGAACTTCTACTTTTAAAAATCCACCTCTCTAAAAACAAGTCTCTCACCGTTGCCGCCGTTGCCGCTGTGCTCTGGACACCATATGTGAACTGATTGCCCTCCATCTATCTTCAGAGCTCGTGCTGCTAGGTGACCTAAACTGGGACATGTTTAACACCCCAGCCATCATAGGATGCCCATTGAGGGCATCCTATGAGGATGCCCTCAATCTCACACAAATTATCAATGAACCTACCAGGTACCACCCCAAAGCCTGTAAACACAGGCATCCTCATAGATATCATCCTAACCAACTTGCCCTCTAAATACACCTCTGCTGTTTTCAACCAAGATCTCAGCGATCACTGCCTCATTGCCTGCATCCGTAATGGGTCAGCGGTCAAACGACCTCCACTCATCACTGTCAAATGCTCCCCGAAACACTTCAGCGAGCAGGCCTTTATAATCGACCTGGCCCGGGTATCCTGGAAGGATATTTACCTCATCCCGTCAGTAGAGGATGCCTGTTGTTTAAAAAAAAAAATGCCTTCCTCACCATCTTAAATAAGCATGCCCCATTCAAGAAATTTAGAACCAGGAACAGATATTGCCCGTGGTTCTCTCCAAATCTGACTGTCCTTAACCAACACAAAAACATCCTATGGYGTTCTGCATTAGCATCGAACAGCCCCCGTGATATGCAACTTTTCAGGGAAGTTAGAAACCAATATACACAAGCAGTTAGAAAAGCCAAGGCTAGCTTTTTCAAGCAGAAATTTGCTTCCTGCAACACAAACTCAAAAAAGTTATGGGACACTGTAAAGTACATGGAGAATAAGAACACCTCCTCCCAGCTGCCCACTGCACTGAAGATAGGTAACTCTGTCACCACCGATAAATCCACTATAATTGAGAATTTCAATTAGCAATTTTCTACGGCTGGCAATGCTTTCCACCTGGCTACCCCTACCCCGGTCAACAGCACTGCATCCCCACAGCAACTCGCCCAAGCCTTCCCCATTTCTCCTTCTCCCAAATCCAGTCAGCTGATGTTCTGAAAGAGCTGCAAAATCTGGACCCCTACAAATCAGCCGGGCTAGACAATCTGGACCCTTTCTAAAATTATCTGCAGAAATTGTTGCAACCCCTATTACTAGCCTGTTCAACCTCTCTTTCGTGTCGTCTGAGATTCCCAAAGATTGGAAAGCAGCTGTGGAAGAGGGGGAGACACTCTTGACCCAAACTGCTACAGACCTATATCTATCCTACCCTGCCTTTCTAAGGTCTTCAAAAGCCAAGTCAACAAACAGATTACCGACCATTTCGAATCCCACTGCACCTTCTCCGTTATGCAATCTGGTTTCAGAGCTGGTCATGGGTGCACCTCAGCCACGCTCAAGGTCCTAAACGATATCTTTAACCGCCATCGATAAGAAACAATACTGTGCAGCCGTATTCATTGACCTGGCCAAGGCAATCACCACATCCTCATCGGCAGACTCAATAGCCTTGGTTTCTCAAATGATTGCCTCGCCTGGTTCACCAACTACTTCTCTGATAGAGTTCAGTGTGTAAAATTGGAGGGCCTGTTGTCCGGGCCTCTGGCAGTCTCTATGGGGGTGCCACAGGGTTCAATTCTTGGGCCAACTCTCTTCTCTGTATACATCAATGATGTCGCTCTTGCTGCTGGTGAGTCTCTGATCCACCTCTACGCAGACGACACCATTCTGTATACTTCTGGCCCTTCTTTGGACACTGTGTTAACAACCCTCCAGACGAGCTTCAATGCCATACAACTCTCCTTCTGTGGCCTCCAACTGCTCTTAAATACAAGTAAAACTAAATGCATGCTCTTCAACCGATTTGCCGCCTGCACCTGCCCGCCCGTCCCACATCACTATCTGGACGGTTCTGACTTAGAATATGTGGACAACTACAAATACCTAGGTGTCTGGTTAGACTGTAAACTCTCTTTCCAGACTCACATCAAACATCTCCAATCCAAAGTTAAATCTAGAATTGGCTCCTATTTCGCAACAAAGCATCCTTCACTCATGCTGCCAAACATACCTCGTTAAACTGACCATCCTACCGATCCTCGACTTCGGCGATGTCATTTACAAAATAGCCTCCAATACCTACTCAATACATTGGATGCAGTCTATCACAGTGCCATCCGTTTTGTCACCAAAGCCCCATATACTACCCACCACTGCGACCTGTACGCTCTCGTTGGCTGGCCCTCGCTTCATACTCGTTGCCAAACCCACTGGCTCCAGGTCATCTACAAGACCCTGCTAGGTAAAGTCCCCCCTTATCTCAGCTCGCTGGTCACCATAGCAGCACCCACCTGTAACACGCGCTCCAGCAGGTATATCTCTCTGGTCACCCCAAAGCCAATTCCTCCTTTGGGCCGCCTCTCCTTCCAGTTCTCTTGCTGCCAATGACTGGAACGAACTACAAAAATCTCTGAAACTGGAAACGCTATCTCCCTCACTAGCTTTAAGCACCAGCTGTCAGAGCAGCTCACAGATTACTGCACCTGTACATAGCCCATCTATAATTTAGCCCAAACAACTACCTCTCCCCTACTGTATTTATTTATTTGCTCCTTGCACCCCATTATTTCTATCTCTACTTTGCACATTCTTCCACTGCAAATCTACCATTCCAGTGTTTTACTTCTATATTGTATTTACTGCGCCACCATGGCCTTTTTCTTTGCTTTACCTCCCTTATCTCACCTCATTTGCTCACATTGTATATAGACTTATTTTCTACTGTATTATTGACTGTATGTTTGTTTTACTCCATATGTACTCTGTGTTGTGTATGTGTCGAACTGCTTTGCTTTCTTGGCCAGGTCGCAATTGTAAATGAGAACTTGTTCTCAACTTGCCTACCTGGTTAAATAAAGGTGAAATATAAAAAATAAATACTGTAGCTGTTTGTGAACGGGTTGGCAATAGAACAAAACATGCTGGGTATGTTTTAGTAAGTTTATCTTGTTACAGTGGCTTTGTGATAAGTGGCAAATTATTTATTAGAGAAGATATGAAGATCATGATTGATATGCATCTATCATATACTGCATGCATTTCCTTATGTCTGCACTTGAGCCGTGTAAATACTCAGCTTGTCCGTGAAATAATTAGCCTATCTGGGCAGTTATTTGCGTGATATAATTCTCCAGATGTTTGGAATAGTCATTCTGGAAGTGAACAAGTTTGTCACCTGGTAGGGCTTCCAAGTCTCCTTTCGTCTTCACACAGGTTTAGGTCATGTCCACCTCTTGGCAATATGCATCACCCTATTGGAGATAGCTCCGAGTAGCGCAGGGTCTAGCACTGCATCTCAGTGCTAGATGTGTCACTACAGTCCCTGGTTCGAATCCAGGCTGTATCACATCCGGCCGTGATTGGGAGTCCCATAGGGCGGCGAACAATTGGCCCAGCGTCATCTGGGTTTGGCCGGGGTAGGCCGTCATTGTAAATAAGAATTTGTTGCCTAGTAATTTTTTTTTTTTTTTAACTGCGCATAGGCATGTACACACCAGTCATCCAAAACCACCACACCCACACACACACACACACACACCCACACACACACACACACACACACACACACACACACACACAATGTTGTTTAATTCCCCCAAGACTGATATTTCATACTCACATCACACTCTGTCATAGTGGGACGTGACCAATATCTACCACTCCAAACATTCACAATAACATTCTTACAAACATGGCTTTTGACCGACCTGTTACAGTGGTTTAACACGAAATTACACACATATCAGATCAAACCCATTCGTTACACATTAATAAGTCCTATTGAGCCAGCAATACCTATTCACCAGAGACAATGTTACTTTGAAAATCAATCTTCAATTTAAAGCTGGATACATTTAGGGCTGGCACAATTACCGTATAACTTTGTAACTGACGGTTATGAATGAAGACCGTAAGACCGTCATGAAAATAAAATATTGGTCATAACGTAATAATAAAATGTTTTTTTTTAAATGTATATATCATTAGATTTTTTTTGGGGGGGGTGGAACGAACAGCTGACTGAAGACGGGGCAGCCTGGCATTGGTGTGGTTGTTTCTGTGGTAGTGGACTCTTACCGTGATTCAACTTTGTTGCTCCTTTGCTGAAACAAGCAAGGTGTCGTAGCAAACAATCTACATGCCATGCTAATGTAGAAGTGGTCATTTCAAGTAATGTTAGAGGTCGACTCAGCAAAATGACCTTGCCACGAGCAGCGCCGCAGATACTGAGATGAGCGAGATGCAAGACTTTGCTCCCACACAGTCACACGCAGTATCTGCCATGTATATTGGGTTTGCTTTGCGCTGTTAGAGCATGGTAGGTTCAGGACCAAAACAGCTGAGAAGTTTAGCCGAGCCTTGCACTACAAAGGTCTTCATTTTTGTGTGACCCACTATGCTGGTTGCTTTCTGCATTTACGTCATATCGCTGAGTCTACCTTTTAACTGATGTGGCTCTGTAATGTCAGTTGAGTTTCATCAACAACAAAAAAAAATCCCGACACATATTGATGGGTACTCTTCCTGCTTTTACTTCCTGCTTTGCTCCTATGGGTACACTCGCAATGGCCGCCAGTCCACCCATTATGCCATCATTGACTATCTCTATGTAGCACATGCAGTCAGGAGAGAAGGAGAGTGGAAAATGTGCATCTTAAATAAATAATTTCCATATATAATGTGCAAAGCTGTCAAGGCAAAAGGGTGGCTACTTTGAAGAATCTCAAATATAAAATATTTTGATTTGTTAAACACTTTTTTTTGGTTACTACATGATTCCATATGTGTTTTTTCATAAATTTGATGTCTTCACTATTATTCTACAATGTAGAAAATAGTCAAAATAAAGAAATACCCTGGAATTGAGTGCTGGCCTTGTAGGCAGAGTTCCTCTGTCCAGTGTCTGTGTTCTTTTGCCCATCTTAATCTTTTCTTTTTATTGGCCAGTCTGAGATATGGCTTTTTCTTTGCAACTCTGCCTTAAAGGCCAGCATCCCGGAGTCGCCTCTTCAGTGTTGGCGTTGAGACTGGTGTTTTGCAGGTTCTATTTAATGAAGCTGCCAGTTGAGTACTTGTGAGGCGTCTGTTTCTCAAACTAGACACTAATGTACTTGTCCTCTTGCTCAGTTGTGCACCGGGGCCTCCCACTCTTTATATTCTGGTTAGAGCCAGTTTGCGCTGTTCTGTGAAGGGAATAGTACAGCGTTGTACGAGATCTTCAGTTTCTTGGTAATTTCTCGCATGGAATAGCCTTCATTTCTCAGAACAAGAACATACTGACGAGTTTCAGAAGAAAGTTCTTTGTTTCTGGCCATTTTGAGCCTGTAATCGAACCCACAAATGCTGATACTCCAGATACTCAACTAGTCTAAAGAAGGCCAGTTTTATTGCTTCTTTAATCAGGACAACAGTTTTCAGTTGTGCTAACATAATTGCAAAAGTGTTTTCTAGTTGTCAATTAGCCTTTTAAAATGATAAACTTGAATTACCTAACACAACGTGCCATTGGAACACAGGAGTGATGGTTGCTGATAATGAGCCTCTGTACGCTATGTAGATATTCCATAAAAAATCAGCTGTTTCCAGCTACAATAGTCATTTACAACATTAACAATGTCAACACTGTATTTCTGATCAATTTGATGTAATTTTAATGGACCAAAAATTTGCTTTTCTTTCAAAAACAACATTTCTAAGTAACCCCAAACTTTTGAGCAGTAGTGTATTTATTATTATTWTAATTTTGGGGGGGGTGCTATTTGAATGGTTATTACGGGGACTGCGGTCATTTGGCTGGCCAATAACTCATCCAAAATTCCATGACCATCACAGCCCTAGATAATACTAAACCATGATAATCCTTAGGATTAGGTTACAGTCAAGTCTAACATTGTGACCTACTCAGGAGAGGTGAAGTTAGTGGCCTTGTGACCGACCGTAAGAGGGTTTGGGTGAGACACACAGACAATACTCCCAATAGAGCCCTTTTCGAGTGATGCGTGCACGTCCCGACATCAAAGGTTCTCTAGCAGGATAGCTAACGCTGACGTCGGGACCTTGACAAACTGAACAGTGATGATGATCATGAAAACGTGCAAGACTGATGGCTATAGCTATGTTCAGCAAGTCTATTATTCGTCTGGCTTTATCTAGCTCTATTTGTGATATTTTCTTGCCTCATTGGCTTGCTAGGTAATCAATCCTCTGTCTGTGATGTTGTAGACGATAACCATCTGATCACGTGTTTCTTAATGAGGATCAAAACTTTTTTTTCAATTTCCCCCTAAAATGACATACCCAAATTTTAACTGCCTGTAGCTCAGGACCTGAAGCAAAATATGCATATTTTTGATACCATTTGAAAGGAAACACTTTGAAGTTTGTGGAAATGTGAAATGAATGTAGGAGAATATAACACAATAGATCTGGTAGAAGAAAATACAAAGAAAAAAMCAACCGTTCTTTTGTAATTTTTTGTACCATCTTTTAAATGCAAGAGAAAGGCCATAATGTATTATTCTAGCCCAGGTGGAATTTAGATTTTGCCACTAAATGGCAGCAGTGTATGTGCAGACTGATCCAATGAACCATTGTATTTCTGTTCAAAATTTGGTATCAAGACTGCCCAAATGTGCCAAATTGGTGTAATGACACCAAACTTTTCAAGTTCATAACTGTTCACTCTCCTCAAACAATAGCATGGTATTCTTTCACTGTAATAGCTACTGTAAATTGGAAAGTGCAGTTAGATTAACAGGAATGTAAGCTTTCTGTCCATATCAGATATGTCTATGTCCTGGGAAATGTTCTTGTTACTTACAACTTCATGCTAATCGCATTAGCCTACTTTAGCTCAATCATCCCGAGGGGGACCCACCAATCCTGTAGAGTTTAACTTGCACAAGCTGCATTTGAAGTTGCATGCRATTGTATCCACTGCTAGGTAAACAAAGAGGTTTCTAATGACGAACTGCGCTCACAACTTCATGACGCGACCTGGAAATGGGTCTATAATACTACACTACAGTTCAAAATTTGAACTGAAAGTGGGCACACTAATTTCAGATGCAAGTGTAACTTGTAAATCCATTAATGCTAGTTGGATGTTGTTTAATGTTTAATGGAGTGGCTGTCAGAGAAGATTCAGCGTGGTAGCATGTGATATAGCCCCTAGCAGGCTTTCACCTAACCTTCGGTATGAAAGCCTGTGGAAGTTCTTGTCAGAAAGAGGCTTAAAGAAGGTGGAATAGGCACGTTCAAGCGGTGAAGATTTGAAACCGAATGCCAGCTGCACCCGGGATCGAACCCGAATCTGTAGTGACACCTCTAGCACTGCGATGCAGTGCCTTAGAGCCCTGCGCCACTTGTGAGGCCTCATTTTCTAAATGTTTACGGTATTTGATGGTATTTTTATGTTTTTGAATAAGGAAAGTAAAAAATGTGCTTCATGAGTAGTGCGTGACCCTAGGGTGCAACACATACAGTCGTGGACAAAAATATTGGCACCCTTGTACTTTTTTCAAATAATGCACCATTTTATCTAGAAAACTGTTGAAATTAAAACATATTTTGGTATCCACATATGTATGTCTTCGGTGTGCAGTTGAACAAAACCAAAAAAATCAAAATAATTTACTAAAATAAATCCTAAAATGGCCCGGACAATATTATTGGCACCTTCTAGAAGTAGTTAGAAATAATTCGATTTCAAGCAGGTGATTCTCATTTACTTTGGAATTGAACTCGCCTATGGGGAGTTGAAAGGTGCCTGCAGTTTAAAAATCACATATTCAACCAGTTTGAGTAGAGAAAAGGACTCATTTTCCTGTTTTGTGTCACTGTGTACCGCAATGAGCATGGACAAAATAAAGAGAACCAGAGGCCAGACACAAGATTGTAGCCAAACATGGACAATCTCAAGGCTACAAGTCCATCTCCAGAGACCTTGGTGTTCCTGTTTCCACCGTACGTAATGTTATCAAGAAGTTTAAGGCCCATGCCACTATAGCCAGCCTCACTGGATGTGGTCCAAAGAGAACTTGATGGAAGATTGCAGTGGAGGATTGTTTGAATGGTAAAGAAAGCACCTCGGTGAACTGCCACACAGATTCAAGCTGACCTTCAGACACAAATTACGACAGTTTCTACTCGCACCATCCGTCGCCAACTCAATGAAAGGGGGTTATATGGTAGGAGACCCAGGAGGACCCCACTGCTGAGAGAAAGACATAAGAAAGCCTGACTGCAATTTGTCAAAACACACCTGAACATGCCAAAATCCTTCTGGGAGAATGTCCTGTGGACAGAATGAGACCAAATTAGAGCTTTTTGGTAAAACACACCATTTCTATGGTTACAGAAAACAAAATGAAGCTTTCAAAGAAAAGAACACCTTCCCTACAGTCAAACATGGAGGTGGTTCAGTGATGTTTTGGTGTTGCTTTGCTGCTTCTGGCACTGGGTGCCTTGAACGTGTGCATGGCATAATGAAATCAGGTGAATACCAAGGTATTTTGGAGTTCAATGTCGGACCCCGTGTAGGAAAGCTGGGTCTCCATCGAAGGTCATGGGTCTTCCAGCAGGACAATGACCACAAACACACTTCAAAAAGCACCCAGGAATGGTTCAAGACAAAACGCTGGACTGTTCTGAAGTGGCCAGCAATGAGTCCAGATCTAAATCCCATTGAAAACTTGTGGAGAGATCTGAAAACAACAGTTAGGAGAAGGCACCCTTCTAATCTGGGAGAACTGGAGCAGTTTGAACAAGAGTGGGCTAAACTGACAGTACAGAGGTGCAGGAAGCTCATTGATGGTGCTAGGAAGCACTTGATTGCAGCTATTTTTTTTACCAAAGGCTGTGCTACCAAATATTAAGTCTAGGGTGTCAATAATTTTGTCAATGCCATTTCTGTTTATTTTCAGATTTAAATGGATATATTAAGTTCTGAATCAAAAACAAAGGTTCTGTAATATTAACAGTGAAATAAAGAGTTGTGGAGACTAAATACTTTGTTCAGTTTCAACTTATTTTTAGGGAAAATTGTGAGTTACTTGAAAAAAGTGCACGGGTGCCAATATTTTTGGCCATGACTGTACATTGTAAATGATTTCAACTGGTATTTCTCCATTCTGATTGTTTTCTACTGTTCAATTAAGCTTCAACCAAAAATAATTGTATCAATTTTCATCTTTCTTTATTTCCTGCATTCATTTGAGATCATTGCCATGTAGGGCTGCAAGATATGGGCAAAAAATCTAGGCCTTATTTTTAACCAAATGTTGCAATTGCGATTTGACTTCCAATTTAGATAAACACTTGGGTGAACTGTTGGAATCATGGAAAAATAATGATTATTGTCAAGTGTGCTCGCTCTCCAGCCTCTAGGTCACCAGGCTGCTCATTATGGTGCACACCTGTGACCATCGTTACACGCACCTGCGTGTCGTCAGACTCACCTGGACTCCAATCACTTCCCTGATTATCTTCCCTATATATGTCACTCCTTTTGGTTCCTTCCCCAGGCGTCATACACACACACACACACACACACACACACACACACCAGTCAAAAGTTTGGACACGCCTACTCATTCCAGGGTTTCTTTTCTTTTTACTATTTTCTACATTGTAGCATAATAGTGAAGACATCAAAACTATGAAATAACACATGAAATCATGTAGTAACCAAAAAAGTGTTAAACAAATCAAAATCTATTTTATATTTGAGATTTTTCAAAGTAGCCACCCTTTGCCTTGACAGCTTTGCACATTCTCTCACGAACGTTATTTATTTTCCAATGTGGAACAAATCAATTCCCTAGCAGACTAATTGCTAAATTATCGAAATGAAACTTAAACACTAATCCAGGGTTGCGTCGCACCACATCTGCATTGCTTGGGTTTCTGTATAACACTTTGTGACATCGTCTGAWGTAAAAAGGGCTTTATAAGTACATTTGATTCTGGATAGAATGCTGCAAAATGAAAGGGGCCTGGCGCTCCAAACATTTCTSAAGAGTGCTCCGTGACCCACATTCAGGCTCCCCTGGGTAAAGGAAGTGGTGACACACACACAGCCTAGTGTTATAGTACAGTTACAACCTTCATTTGCACATTAAATCATATTCAAACAATCAATGGCAGGGCCGGGCATGGCTCTAAAACAGCACAGTGCAAAACACCAGGCCTGATTGAGTGGAAAAGGTCAGAGTCTTGTGCGTCTATGACCTTTTGAACCAGACTGGAGGGTATTGAAGACCCGGGCCTCCCCTAGTGGTGTCTGGGTACAGGCTGCCTGTGTCTGGGTACGGGCTGCCTGTGTCTGGGTACAGGCTATTGCCCCTCCACTTAGGCCAAAGCAGGCCCATCCACAGGATGTCTGTGTTTATTCCAGCCTAGGGAAGTGCTCCTCTGAAAGTTTGTCTGTCTGTGTTTTGCAGGTATCAACTCGTCTGTGTGTGTTTTTTTTACAAACCCAGTATTCCTGAACACATCACAGAGGGACAATGAGTGAGCTGGAACAGTTACGGCAGGAAGCAGAGCAACTACGCAATCAAATCCGGGTATGGTGTGTGTGTGTCTCTGTCTGTATTGAATCCTTGACTCGAGAAATCTAAACCGTAAAGATCTTTGCTGAATATTGTTTTAGATAAGCATTCAATGCCATTCCTTGGCATTTATCTATCAGCCATTAAAATCATATTATATTCATACTGGAACTGCTGTCTGATATACTCTGTTTCCTTAGCACCTTATATGTTCGCACCTTTCAGTCTCTCAAAACTCTGAACTTTGCCATGTTGTTGTTTTACAGGATGCTAGGAAAGCCTGTAGTGACTCCACTCTTTCACAGGTAAAGGATTCAACAAATTGAGATTACATATTTACTTACAGTTTAAGTCAGAAGTTTACATACACTTAGGTTGGAGTCATTAATACTAGTTTTTCAACCACTCCACAAATTTCTTGTTAACAAACTATAGTTTTGGCAAGTTGGTTAGGGCATCTACTTTGTGCATGACACAAGTAATTTTTCAAACCATTGTTTACAGACAGATTATTTGACTTATAATTCACTGTATCACAACTCCAGTGGTTCAGAAGTTCACATACACTAAGTTGACTGTGCCTTTAAACAGCTTGGAAAATTTCAGAAAATGATGTCATGGCTTTAGAAGCTTCTGTTAGGCTAATTGACATCATTTGAGTCAATTGGAGGTGTACCTGTGGATGTATTTCAAGGCATACCTTCAAACTCAGTGCCTCTTTGCCTGACATCATGGGGAAATCAAAATAAATCAGCCAAGACCTCAGAAAAAAAATTGTAGACCTCCATAAGTCTGGTTCATCCTTGGGAGCAATTTCCAAACTGCACATGGGGACAAAGATYGTACTTTTTGGAGAAATGTCCTCTGGTCTGATGAAACAAAACTAGAACTGTTTGGACATAATGACCATCGTTATGTTTTGAGGAAAAAGGGGGAGGCTTGCAAGCCGAAGAACACCATCCCAACCGTGAAGCACGGGGCTGGCAGCGTCATGTTGTGGGGGTGCTTTGCTGCAGGAGGGACTGGTGCACTTCACAAAATAGATGGCATCATGAGGCAGGAAAGTTATGTGGATATACTGAAGCAACATCTCAAGACATCAGTCAGGAAGTTAAAGCTTGGTTGCAAATGGGTCTTCCAAATGGACAATAACCACAAGCATACTTCCAAAGTTGTGGCAAAATGGCTTAAGGACAACAAAGTCATGGTATTGGAGTGGCCATCACAAAGCCCTGACCTCAATCCCATAGAAAATTTGTTGGCAGAACTGAAAAAGCGTGTGCGGGCAAAGAGGCCTACAAACCTGACTCAGTTACACCAGCTCTGTCAGGAGGAATGGGCCAAAATTCACCCAACTTACTGTGGGAAGCTGGTGGAAGGCTACCCAAAACGTTTGACCCAAGTTAAACAATTGAAAGGCATTGCTACCAAATACTAATTGAGTATATGTAAAGAGAAATAAAAGCTGAAAAATCATTCTCTCTACTATTATTCTGACATTTCACTCTTAAAATAAAGTGGTGATCCTAACTGACCTAAGACAGGGAATTGTTACTCGGATTAAATGTCAGGAATTGTGAAAGCCAAATACATTTAAATTCAGTTAAGGTGTATGTAAACTTCCGACTTCAACTGTACATAGAAATAAGTGCATGTTATAGCTTGGATCAAGCCATCTAGTGTGCTTGATAAAGCCAAACATTTACCACCATCTACATATACATGACCTGTTGGTCTCCTTCCAATCGCAACCAGTAAGCAGGCTTTCAGGATAAGGAAGAACATTGTTACGCTTGAAAATGAGCGTCTTTTGACCATCTGAAATCCCAGGGTGTTTTTATTGTTACCATGTAGACCCTGTATCAGTTTTGATTGAATATTAACCTCTAAGCTAAGACTCAAATAGCTGTGAAACAAACATATCTATAAAGCAAATGGCGTAGCTATTAGGCTATGAAATAACATTGACATATTTGGATTGAACTCCAGACTAGCCTGAAGTTTATGAAAGACTGTGGTGGATTATGCTGATGATGTTTCCTTTGGGCCTGGTGTCTTGGCAGATCACAGCTGGTCTGGACTCAGTGGGCCGGATACAGATGAGGACGCGGCGTACTCTCAGGGGCCACCTCGCCAAGATCTATGCAATGCACTGGGGCACCGACTCCAGGTCTGGCAATGCTACTTCTGATACTATCGTACTACTATACTTCTACTACTACAACTACAATACTTCTACTACTATACTACTACTACAATATTTCTACTATTGCTCTACTACTACTACCATATTTATAGTACTATTACTACTACTACAATACTTCTACTACTACTACAACAACAATATGTCTACTACTACAATAATTATTATACTACTACAGTACTTCTACTACTATACGTCTACTACTACTGATACCATAGTACTACAATACTTCTACTTATACTATACTACTACAATACGTATACTATACTACTATAATACGTCTACTTTACTACTACTATACTACTACTATACTTGTACTACTACTATAATTMTACTACTGCTATACTACTACTTCTATACTGCTACTGTACTTATATTGACGTAATACTTCTACAATACTACTACGCTTTTACTACTGCAATACTACTGCTTATATTATACTACTACTATACTACTACTATACTAATAATATTCTACTCTACTACTACTACTACTACTACTATTACTATACTTCTATTGACATAATCATTATACTACTACAATTCTTCTATTGATATAATACTTCGACTACTTCTACACTGTTTATACTACTACAGTACTTCTACTACTATACTTCTATTGATACTGTTTTTTTACCTCCCTTGACTCTAAATGTTTTTGTCCTTTTATTTTTGCCTAAGTCCTATGAGGTAACTCTAATGAAAAGCACTATAGAACTGAAATGTATTATTAGTACTACTACTAGTTTGTACCACTACTGCTACTATACTACTAATATACTACTACCACTACGGCTGCTATACTACACCACTACTACCACCACTACTACTACCACCACTACTAAAACTCCATATTCTTAACCACTGGCTGCTCGTGTCCTATGGGTTTTGGACAGAAAGTCAAAAGTTCCTTACATTGTTAGAAGTGRATTGAATCCATAACTAGTTATGTGCTACTAGTTCAATACTACGCCACATAGAGCAGTGGCACATTTTAACCAGTCACTGTACTGTTGCTATGCGGACTAGTACAGTCGCATCGACTGATTTCAAATTGATTCTCTGATTTTAAATGTGAGCCGTTGGAGTAAAAGTATGCTTTACCGGTGCTCATTCTTACAGCTCCCAAATACATCCGATTGTGCGTCTGCACTCTGAGTGAACCACCTGGAGGACAAACAGCCTGTGTTTATTTTATATACAGTAGTTGACATTTTAGCAGCACAGCTCTCCCTTTATTGTGTGCTTGGCTCGCTACAGATGGGTGCCAACCCACTTCCTATCACTGGAGAGACGGAAACACAAGCAGTTGGGGGCAGGGGGATGGGGGGGTGGGGCAGGCTCTCTGTTTATCTTTCTCCCTCTCTCTTTCTTTCCTTCATTCTCTATCACCTCCCCTCTCTATTCTTCCTCCCTCTTTCTCTCTATTGTTTCCTCCCCCCCTTCTCGCCACTTTTCTCCTGCTCTCCATCCCCCTCCTCTATCCTTCTCTCGTTCTATCTCCCTCTGTCTCTCCCTGCCCCCCTCTCGACTGTAGAGCCTTTCAGATGACTGAGGCAATGAATATTACATGAAATGGCTCATCCAAAGTGGTCGCTATCCTGGACGGTTCACACTGCGATCCTGGCATGTGGGGTGTCCCACCAGAGAGAGGGAGGGAGGGAGGGAGAGAGGGAGGGAGGGAGGGAGGGGGCTCTGGAGTTCACACCACACTTAAACTGCTTTGGAAGCAGCAGCTTTTCTGTCTACATTAGTTATGCATGCATTAGGTATGCTCTAACTAGTTCCATGGCTTTTTTGTTCCTGTGAATATATGCCAGTGTGCTGTGCTGACAGGTCAAACTCTTCAATATATTGAAACCATACTCTTTTTTAAATGGCGTCTAGGTTACTCCAGCATACTCCAAAGTTGTGGCAAAATGGCATCTAAGGACAACATAAGTCAGTATTGGAGTGGCCATCACAAAGCCCTGACCTCAAATCCCATTAGAAAATGTTGGCACTGAAGTGGGCAGCAGCCACGATGCCAGCGCCAAAGACGAAGCGACGAATGTGCGGCAAAGAGGCCTACAAACCTGACTCGCAGTTACACCCAGCTCTGTCAGAGGAATGGGGCCAAAATTTCCTTCCCTTATTCGTGGGAAAGGCTACCGTAACGTTGACCACAGATTAAAACCAATCTTTAAAAGGGCAAATGCTACCAAAATACTAAATTGAGTGTATGTAAAACTTCTGACCCACATTAGACGGAAATGTGGAATGAAAGAAATTAAAAGCTGGAAATAAATCCTTATATCCACATATTATTCTGACATTTCACATCTTAAAAATAAAGATGGTGATCCTAACTGACCTAAACAGGGAATTGTTACTCGGATTTAAATGTCAGAATTGTGACAAAACTGGTTTAAATGTATTGCTAAAGCGTCAGATGGTCAAAACTCTCGACTTCACGTACATAGAAATAAAGTTGCCATTTATAGCTTGGATCAAGCCATTCTAGTGTGCTTGATAAAGCCAAACATACCACCATCTACATATACATGACCTGTTGGTCTCCTTCCAATCGCAACCAGTAAGCAGCTGTTCAGGATAAGGAAGAACATTGTTGACGCTTTGAAAAATTAGCGTCTGTTTGACCATCTGAAGATCCCAGGGTTGGTTTTTTATTGTTATCCATGTAGACCCTGTATCAGTTTTGAATTGTAATAATTAACCTCTAAGCTAAGAACTCAAATAGCTGTGCAAACAAACATATCTATTAAAGCAAATGGGCCGTTAGCTATTAGGCTAGTTGAAATAACATTGACATATTTGGATTTGCAACTCCAGACAAGCCTGAAGTTTATGGAAAGACATTGGTGGATTATGCTGATGATGTTTCCTTTGGCCTGGTGTCTTGGCAGACACAGGCTGCGTCTCGGACTCATGGGACGGATACAATGAAGGACGCGGCGTTACTCTCAGGGGCCACCTCGCCAAGATCTATGCAATGCACTGGGGCACCGACTCCAGGTCTGGCCAATGCTACTTCTTATACTATCGTACTACTCTATACTTCTGACTACTACAACTACAATACTTCTACTACTATACTACTACTACAATATTTCTACTATTGCTCTACTACTACTACCATATTTAAGAGACTATTACTACTACTACAATAACTTCTTACTACTACTACAACAACAATATGTCTACTACTACAATAATTATTATACTACTACAGTACTTCTACTACTATACGTTCTACTACTACTGATACCATAGTACGTACAATACTTCGTACTTATTACTATACTACTTACAATAACGTTATACTATACTTACTATAATACGTCTACTTTACTACTAACTATACTACTACTATACTTGTACTACTACTATAATTTCTACTACTGCTATACTACTACTATCCTATATGCTACTGTACTTATATTGACGTAATTACTCGTACCAATACTTACTACGCTTTTACTACTGCAATTACTACTGCTTATATTATACTACTACTATACTACTACTATACTAATAATATTCTACTCTACTACTACTACTTACTATATTACATACTTCTATTGACATAATCATTATACTACTACAATCTTTCTATTTGATATAATACTTCGACTACTTCTACACTGTTTATACTACTACAGTACTTCTTACTACTATTACTTCTATTGATACTGTTTTTTTACCTCCCTTGGACTCTAAATGTTTTGTCCTTTTATTTTGCCTAAGTCCTATGAGGTAACTCTAATGAAAAGCACTATAGAACTGAAATGTATTATTAGTACTACTACTAGTTTTGTACCACTACTGCTACTATACTACTAATATACTACTACCACTACGGCTGCTATACTACACCACTACTACCACCACTACTACTACCACCACTACTAAAACTCCAATATTCTTAACCACTGGACTGCTCGTGTCCTTAGGGTTTTGGACAGAAAGTCAAAAGCTTCCTTACATTGTTAGAAGTGGATGAATCCATAACTAGTATGTGCTACTAGTTCAATACTACGCCACATAGAGCAGCTGGCACATTTTAACCAGTCACTGTACTGTTGCTATGCGGAACTAGTACAGTCGCATCGACTGATTTTCAAATTATTCTCTGATTTTTAAATGTGAAGCCGTTGGAGTAAAAGTATTGCTTTACCGGTGCTCATTCTTACAGCTCCCCAAATACATCCGATTGTGCGTCTGCACTCTGAGAGTGAAACCACCTGGAGGACCAAACAGCCTGTGTTTATTTTATATACGTAGTTTGACATTTTAGCAGCACAAGCTCTCCCTTTATTGAGAGCTTGGCTCACTACAGATTGGGGGGGGGGGGCAAACCACTTCCTATTCACTGGAGAGACGGAAACAGACAGTGGGTGGCAGGGAAATGGGGGGGGGGTGGGGTTGGAGGTCGGCGATCTCCCTCTCTTTCTGTACCTAATTTTCTCTATCATTACCTCTCTATTCTTCCTCCCTCTTTCGCTCTATTGGTTTCCTTCCCCGTCTCTCCACCTTTCTTTCACTT
>NW_019942811.1:68492-177484 GCF_002910315.2 Salvelinus sp. IW2-2015
TCCCTATCTCTTTCTCTCTCCCTCTGTCTCTCCCTGCCTCCCCTCTCGACTGTAGCGCCTTCCAGATAACTGAGGCAATTAATATTACATGAAATGGCTCATCCAAAGTGGTCGCTATCCTTGACGGCTCGTACAGCGATCCTGGCATGTGGGGTCTCCCACCAGCGGAGGGGGGGGGGGAGAGGTCTCCAGAGTCACACTGCATTTAAACTGCTTTAGAAGCAGAAGGTTTTCTGGTACATTAGTTATGCATGCATTAGGTGTCCTCTAACTAGCTTCATTGCTTTTTTTTGTATGCCAGTGTGATGTGGTGACAGGTCAAACCCTTCAATATAATGAAACCATACTCTCTGGCGTCTAGGTTACTTGTAAGCGCCTCCCAAGATGGTAAATTAATCATTTGGGACAGTTACACAACTAACAAGGTAAGACTTACATTATACTGCACCTGTGTAACCTCTCTCAAATAGTGAGACGTTATACTGCACCCGTGTAACCTCTCTCAAATAGTGAGACGTTATACTGCACCCGCGTAACCTCTCTCAAATAGTGAGACATTATACTGCACCTGCGTAAATTCCCTCTCTCAAATAACATCAAGGATAAACGGACACCAGTAAAATACCTCACACTGTAGCAAACATTGCTATCCTCGTTGTCCTTGGTTCTTTTCTGCATACTGTCTTAACTTAATCACTCAGGAGTGGAATGTAAGCATGGTTGGGTTCAACTCAATTTCCAATTAGGTCATATCAGGAAGTGAATTCGCCCTGACTTAAATAAAGGTTAAATAAAAAAGTGAATTAGCCTGAAAGAATTGCTTCTTATTTCCAAGGATATTTCTATTCCCGAAATTTGAATGTCAATTCACTTCAGGATGGATCCTAACATAAGATCTGCACGCATAACTTGAACTTGGACTTTGGATGCCAAAATACAGGTTATGCGTGCAGATCTCAAGKTAGGATTTGATCCTTTCTGAATGGACAGAATTTTTTTTTGTGCTGCCCTGGAGCTAACAAGCGTTAAACAATAATTTGTGTGTGTTCCGTAGATGCATGCCATCCCGCTGCGCTCCTCCTGGGTGATGACCTGTGCCTACGCGCCCTCTGGGAACTACGTGGCGTGCGGAGGCCTGGACAACATCTGTTCTATCTACAGCCTGAAGACCCGCGAGGGAAATGTGCGCGTCACCCGCGAGCTACCCGGACACACAGGTACACACTGGAGAAGGCTTTTTTAAGAGTACGGAATACTGCCATTTTAGAGAGGAAATTGAATARTTTCAACTCATCAACGTCTTTGATTGGTTCAAGCCTAGTTTATGTTATACTAAGAATATTTCATTTTAAAAAGGATGCTCTGAGAACCGCTATGAAATGTACCGGTAATGACATAATATGGTATTGATGTTAATACGATGTATTTAGCCCAAATGGTTAGTTTCAAGCTCCTATTTTTCAGGCTATTTGTCTTGCTGTCGTTTCCTGGATGACAACCAGATTGTCACTAGTTCCGGGGACACAACCTGGTGAGTTTATTGATGTAGTGTGGGAGGAAGAACACAACTTAACGCTCTAGATCAGGGGTACTCAAGTACTATTTTAGAAGGTTTTAGAGTTCATTTCCTGCAATTCTACACATTCCGCAGACCAACAAATGCCAATCCGTGACCTAAACCATCTAAACTGGAACAACCATTTCAGTAACGGGTGGATTAGTTTAGAATTGTTTTAGTTATTTATCTTTGTATAGTATGAGATCAATTAATCAATCACTGTGCATGCAGAAACATAGATATTATATACCTGTAACAAAGCATTCTGGGAAGAATGCTTTTTCACGCAGAGAGAGTTAACAAAGTGGGCTCCCGAGTGACGCAGCAGTCTAAGGCACTGCATCTCAGTGCTAGAGGCATCATTACAGACCTTGGTTCGATTCCAGGCTGTATCACAACCGGCCGTGATTGGGAGTCCCATAGGGCGGCTCACAATTGGCCCAGCGTCATCTGACTTAGGGTTTGGCCGGGGTAGGCCGTCATTGTAAATAAGAATTTGTTCTTAACTGACCTGCCTAGTTAAATAAAGGTTAAATACAATAAATAAAAAACGAAAATCAATTCAACTCCGTCGAGTAACAACAACACCATGTAGTGTTGATTCCACTTAGATTCAAATAACATTTCATTTATTCACCACGTGCCGTCAATTTTCAATCCTTGGCGTTTAACCCCACTAGAAAAACTTCAGATATAACACTGGCGTTAACCCACAAGAAGCCTCTCAGATATAACACTGGCGTTAACCCCACTAGAAGAACTCTCAGTATAACACTGGCGTTAACCCCACAAGGGCAACTCTCAGATATAAACTGGCGTTATAACCCACCAAAGAGAGCAACTCTCAGATATAACACTGGCGTTAACCCCACCAAGAAGCAACTCTCAGATATAACACTGGCGTTAACCCCACTAGAAGCAACACTCAGATATACCACTCAACACTTTTTACCTTAACATCTAGATTTTTACCTTAACACCTGTGTGTGTCAGACTGTAACACACACACAGGAGAAACCAGTGCACCTTCCCATTCATCATCCAATCATTTCAAGTCTCAACATCTCCCCTGTACCTTTATACCTCCTCTCTTTCTCCCCCTCACCCCTCTATCAGTGCTTTATGGGACATCGAGACGGGTCAGATGGCCACTAGCTTTACGGGCCACACTGGGGACGTGATGAGCCTGTCCCTCAGTCCAGACTTCAAGACCTTTGTGTCGGGGGCCTGTGACGCCTCCTCCAAGCTGTGGGATGTCCGGGACGGCATGTGCAGGCAGTCCTTCACTGGCCACGTGTCCGACATTAACGCTGTCTGCGTAAGTAGTAGACCCAGGAGTTAAATAGTGTTTTAATATGAATAACTTTTATATTGTAGGATGGTAATTAACATACAAACATGTTATCATAAAGCTTTCCAGACCAGATACCACAAATATTATATTTGGTATATCATATTTACTTTCTTTGCTAACATCGCCAGAAAACGATACAGATTTGTCTGACAATGTAATCTGATTCTTATTCTAGTAAAAAGAAGACAACCTGAAAATGGATTGTAGGATATAAGGAAACTAATGGGTCTTTCTACAAATAGTGTCACGTTCTGACCTTTATTTTCCTTTGTTTTGTCTTTAGTTAGTATGGTCAGGGCGTGAGTTGGGGTGGGCAGTTCTATGTTGTCTGTTTCTATGTGGGGTTTTCTAGTTTGGCCTGACATGGTTCTCAAATCAGAGGYAGGTGTTTTGTGTTGTCTCTGATTGGGAACCATATTTAGGTAGTCTGTTTTGTATTGTGGGTTGTGGGTTATTGTCTATGTCATTACGTAAGTTGCCTGTGTCTGCACTTGTCGTAGTATAGCTTCACGTTCGTTCGTTTGTTGTTTTGTTAGTTTGTCAAGTGTTCTTCGTTTCGTCTTCGTTAAATAAATTCAAGTATGTATTCAAACCACGCTGCGCTTTGGTCCGATCCTTGCTCCTCCTCAGACGAGGAGGATTACGACGTTCGTGACAAATAGACTACATTTTGGGTAGTTTAACTAACGTGATTTCATCACATTTTTACATTCTGTCATAAAGAGTACATGTTCAACTTAATAAAAAAACATGTTTTCCCGTCTCAAGGGGTAAAATAAAAAAAGACTATAGTAAGTGCCATTTAAAGTGCAATTAAGTAACAGATTAGACTGTATCACAGTTGAGGCTTTTATTTTAAATTTGCCATAAATCTCCTTGTGACAGGGGAAATGGAAGCTTGTTGTGTGCAACAGGGACGGGCAATTGAATGAAAGCTTCACAAACAGCCTAGAAATGTTTTAACAAATCACTTCATTCTGGTTGATGTTATGTTTCATGCACTCTGTTTTCCACCACAAAAAAAATAAGGGAAAAAAACACGATTTTACTATTATCTGAATCATTCTAGGTATCTCGATCTTGCCAACTAGCCACACATTTTAACCATTCTGGAAGTTGGTTCCAGTGGGGAACGGCTTTTACAGGAAGTTCTTACTGGGCAAGTGCTGTTCTACACACTGGAACTCCACAGTTTCCATTCACTGCTCATTCAAGATGTAAAATGAATCACTAAATCACATGAAATAAATAATACTTTTTTAGGAATGACTTTATCAAAGCAAGAACATAACTAGGGCTCTACAATGAAAGAAGTCGGAATAACATGACGAGGGACGTGTCAAAATGCAGATTTTTGGCACTTTTAGCAAGTCTTTATTCATATAAAAAAAWTMTTTATATATTAAGAGACRCTTCATTTAATATAACAGGCTTTTAAAAATTCGATATTGGTGCACAATTAATTTTTTCAATATTTGGATTTGATTAGTCTTTTTCAAAACAATAAAGAGTAACAAGYGGCACAATTTCTACTTCAAATATCAAAGGGATGCTAAATGTACTCTTTGTGGAGCGACCCGTATGTCCTGTAACTGTTTGGGGGAGTTGTACTTGCTTCACCCTGTCGTGTTAAAGTGATACGCCCTAGAATTTTACTTTGTCCATCCGAAGAAGGAAATGTACAGTTAGCATCACGATCAGCTTACACTAACATAGATTATTATAAACCATCATGTCACATTAGATAAAGCAGTGAGTATAGAAAATGTATAAGACAAAGTACACTGTAATAATAACTTCATTCACTATACCTAACCCATTCTCTCTGTTTTCTGTGGTGCAGTTCTTCCCCAACGGCAACGCCTTCACCACGGGCTCGGACGACGCCACCTGCCGCCTGTTCGACCTGCGCGCCGACCAAGAGCTGATGATGTACTCGCACGACAACATCATCTGCGGCATCACCTCAGTGGCCTTCTCCAAGAGTGGCCGTCTGCTGCTGGCCGGCTACGACGACTTCAACTGCAACGTGTGGGACACCCTCAAGGCCGAGCGTGCAGGTAATTCAAATCCCTTTTTTTTTTATGCAACCTTTCTTGGTTCCCCCTTAAGGTTTTGTGCAAGGTCTTCATTTGGCAGTTGCACTCATCGACAGAAACATAGTTGGTTAAACACTGGCTGTACGTTGACTCACAATGACTCCCCCTTCTATTGTTCCCTTCTCTCCATCTCCCCCTCTCCCCCTCTCTCTCTCTCTCTCTCTCTCTCCATCTCTCTCTCTTTCTTTCTTTCTTTCTTTCTTTCTTTCCATCCCCCCTTCTATTTCTAGGTGTCCTGGCCGGTCACGACAACAGGGTGAGCTGTTTAGGCGTGACAGACGACGGCATGGCTGTAGCCACGGGCTCATGGGACAGTTTCCTCAGAATCTGGAATTAAACCCTCCAGCTCACGTCCTCCTCCCCCCCTCCACCATCCCACCCACCCATACTACTGGGCTGGACTTGAGGGTGAACACTGTCTCCCACCACCACCTCCCACCTTCCACCCGTCCAATCCACAGCCGGCACCGCTGGGAGAAAGAAATAACTCTTTCTACCTTTTCCAGGTGACATTTTTTTTTACCCACCAATTAAAACCACAGAGCTCTCAGTACCCACCGTTAGAATGGCCAATCAAAAAACACAAAAATTCCGAAACGAGATGAAGAAGAAAAAAAAGAGAAAAACCCCCCAAACCCTCGCATCCCCTCTTGTTTTTGGATGGGGGGGCTCTAGAGCGCATGTTACCGTGGTTACCGCCAAATTAGAGGACAGTCCGTGTGTAAAATGTATATATAAATACAGTATATATGCATAGCATTATGTGTGTGTGTGTATATATATGCATATATAATGTGTATGTATATATTTTTGTAGTTTTTATCCCACCCTTTTTTGTTTTATTTGCCTTAAATTGTTTAATGTATATAATATTCACAGTACTAGACGATAACACAATTCTGATTTTGTCACTTGCCTCATGTACAACATAATGGACATTTCTGTGTGTGTGTGCACGTGTGATGGTCTACCCGGCAAAGGCATGCACACATGTACTGTAACTAAAATACTGTATATTCATGTTGATGATAGGTAACGATATGAGTTATGAACTGGTGGCATTCCTCTCAACAAACATGTTGTTTTTTTGGAACACAACTGTTGTGGTCGTTTTGTAGMGACGGACTAATAAGGTTAGTTTTTTTTAGTCATGCCGCAGTTTTAGCCAAATCCCTTTTTCTAGAAACTAGTTCAACTGGGCTGTGATACACAGCCACTGTAGTTGTTGGAGGCACAGTCTCTCTGCAGTSTAACAAACTCAAAACAGCGTGAAACTACAGCCTCGAGCCCTTACAAATGGGGTCTTGGGCTAAGTTCAAAACCGCGATTGTATGGCAAATAGTATTACATCACGCCCACGCCTTGCAAATCAACAATAGTGTGATGTGTAATACATATGTTGCGATCAATTACTAATGGAGGCTTTACTGCATATACCCCAAAGGCCAAAGCCTTTACATTTAACCATTTATTTAACTAGGCAAGTCAGTTAAGAACAATTTCTTATTTACAATGGCGGCCTCCATCTGACCACTGAGGATAGGGAAATCTAGGGCCCAATGGTATCAAACGTAGGGCTCCAAACTGACAGGGGAGGGTTCTAAGGAATGTGATCATGGGGCTACTGTGAGCTAGCTCAGGCCTATATCATAGGACTAAAGAAGTACAGAGAATTGGAAATGCTTGCAGTCTATACAGTCTCTACCAGAGGCTGGTCAGTCGACGCRTTAAGATGTGAAAAAAATGACTGCTCAATGAGCTGTGAGTAAATCCTGTCATTCCTTCCCTGAGTGGACTCGAGGGAAGATGCCTTTAATAGCTTCTTGCTATGTCATCTTCAATTTTATTTGAGAAATTCTTGATAAACCATCAACAGGGTGGTTTAGTTGAGTGAGTAACGTTAACGCTGTTGGTTTAAAAAATCTTGTCACTAAAAATCACCAGTGCCACCATAAGCCTGTAATGTTATTATAAAAAAATGTTGGTCCTTGTTCAACACTTTCCCCCCCCCCCCTCACCAAAACAAACGTTATCAACAGTTTTAAGTATTGCTGGAGAAGAAAGTTAACTTGGTAGAGGGCTAGATTATGCCCCTCAAATGTAAGCAAAGAACACATGCAACATACTTCCCAACAGCAGGGAGAAGGTACAGGTAACTGCCAAAAGGATGTAAATGAGGGCTACAAAGTGTATTGAAAGCAGGTGCTTCCACACAGGTGTGGTTCCTGAGTTTAGAAATTAACATCCCATCATGCTTAGGGTCATGTATTAAAATGCTGGGCAGGCCATTATTTTGGCTACCATGGCTTTGCCCCCATAGGATGACAATGCCCCCATCCACAGGGCACGAGTGGTCACTGAATGGTTTGATGAGAATGAAAACAATGTAAGTCATATTCCATGGCCTTCTCAGTCACCAGATCTCAACCCAATTGAATACTTGTGGGAGRTTCTGGAGCRGCGCCTGASAGCGTTTTCCACCAACATCAACAAAACACCAAATGCTGGAATTTCTCTTGGAAGAATGGTGTTGCATCCCTCCAATAAAGTTCCAGACACTTGTAGAATCTCTGTCAAAGTGCATTGAAGCTGTTCTGACAGCTCATGGTGGCCCAACAACTTAACACACTTTATGTTGATGTATTCTTTATTTTGGCAGTTGCCTGTGTCTGTCACAAGACCTTTGTTAGTTTGTGCATCAGTCATCTTCCGTTTTCCTCGCAAGAAAACTTTGGTTTGGAGGCAACACTTGAATAAGGGTGCCTATTTCTTTAGTTATACACCCTAACTTCCTAAACAACTATATATATATTAGTACATGCATTGGATCCATGTGGTTCGTATTAGAAGGATCTGTGGCTTGAGATCATTCTGCCAATCTCATTGCCAACATTGACCGGAACTGGCCAGAAACTCACTTTTTCCAACATTTCAGTTGACCTCAATCACCCAGTTGCCTAATGAGGCACCACTATTTCAGTGGGCCCCAAGAGAACGTTAGAAGATAATTGTCTCGTTTAGAAAAATTGGCACTGGGTAAAGAATGAGGCAGGCTTTAACCTGCTATAACAGTCAAATGATTTGCTGAAATCAAGCAATTGTGAAGCACAGAGCCACATCAGTACTATAGTAAACACTAAAAGCCAAGCAGATGACCACAACCGCATGCAGTTCTCAAAAGTGTTGTATATTATTTTATACAATTCTGATTTCTACCATACAATGTTGTATTTATTGATTACAAGGAGCACCCTGTGATCATATAGTGATTTTTTAAATTTTTTTATACGTTTATTTAGTTGTATGTTTTTAGCTGCTTTACCTGGCTTTGCATTAATTGGATAAATGTTAAAGAAATGGCTGGTGGTTTATTAAGCCCCAAAAACACATCTTGGAGGTGACTTTGATGGAAAAAGTATTCCATATCAGTGTTGAAGTTCTCACTGATTCGTGTGGGTAACATACATGTCGGGTGTGTTAGCTTTCACATTTGTGCCAATGTCATTTGCTGACCCACAGCTGTGAACTGAAAACATGTCATCATTGACAGTTGACTGTTTCTCTTCGCTTGCTTACAGAAAGTGGCAGCTTTTTTTTCTTCTCTCCCCTAAATCTGAATCAAATCAGTGTAATTTTATTACGCTTGGCCTGTAACAAGGTCCTCTGTTGCCCAAGTGCCCAATAAAAGAGAAGTGCCCAGAACATATGGACATTCCTTCAATGTTATTAAAACACTTTGTTTTCCCCAAATTAAATTAATCTCATTGTGAATGATGAGGATCCAATGAGAAATGTGTCCCTTTTTAAGACAGGAAAGACATAACAAAATGGCAGGATGAAGTTTGGTCTTTTTTTTTTTTTTTTTACACCAACATGGCTGCCAGTGAAACAATCCCCAACTCCTGAAAGCAAGGTTGATTGTGTTGATTCCTCAGCTCAGACATCACCTGGGACAACAGAGCACCATTGCTATTCATGACCAAAAAAGGATGTCCTATAACACTGATAATTGAGGCTTGACCACAGCACCCTATAAGATGCACCGATATTAACGATTTTAACCTGAAATAGTGACCGCATTGAAATGTGCCTGTGCAGTCCCACTGATCATGTTGGTTAGCTGGGACCAATGGTTTCTAGGCTTCAGTAGTCGAAGGTGCTCAACCTCCCTGTATTTGACCATGTCATTGTATTTCTTTACGGTCTTCTATAGTTGTATTCATCATATGAAATGACTATTTGGTAAGAGCAGCCATGACAACGAGTATCCTACCTGATGGGATGCTGAGCCTCAGGCTGCAACGAACAGTGTGTGTGATGTTTTTTTTTTAAGTCTCCTTGACATATATATTCAGTCATTAAAAAGCCTGAGAGTGTACTTGCCTGGATTTCCAGGTCTAAGCAAAAGTAAGGAAGCAGCATGTGTTCTGTTGACTTGTGGACGGTCTTGCCTTGGGGATTGAGGTAGAATATTATCAAAGCAGTATTTTTAGAGGTGCGCCTTTTACGTCTTCAGAGTTTGGACAAAGTTCTGAAAACGGAGGAGCGTGTATAGAGAAAAACAAACAGACGTTGATAATAAGCATTACATTTAGTGATCACCACAAACACAAAGGAATGCACTGCCTTTTGGCTGTTGGATCTATTGGGACAGTCTTAATAGATATCTTTATTTATTTGTTTGTGTTTTAAGCCAGTGAAACCCAGGGACTTGGTGCCATGATGACTCTGACAGTGCTATTGTGTGACATTATAATCACTTGTTATGGAATAAGTTTTTTTTATATAGTCTTTCACACCAGATTTTTTTTTTTTGTATTTGTACAGTGGCTTGGTGATACTGATGGGTTGCCAGGAGTTGATATTGTAACCAATAAAAAAAGCTTTTAACAAGGATTTATGTGTTGAAGCCTATTATGATGAGAAAACTGATACAAATTGGTTAACAAATGACTTTTCAAACAATAGTTGCTTGAACGCTGACCATCTACCGTTCAGTAAAAGCTTTTCTTTGAGCAACTGTTAGTGGCTTGTGAAAGTATTCAACCCCCTTGGCATTTTTTCTATTTCGTTGCCTTACAACCTGGAATTAAAATAGATTTTTGGGGGGTTTGTATCATTTGATTGACACATGCCTATCACTTTGAAGATGCAAAATATGTTTTATTGTGAAACAAACAAGAAATAAGACAAAAMAAACTACTTGAGCATGCATAACTATTCACCTCCCCCCAAAGGCAATACTTTATAGAGCCACCTTTTGCAGCAATTACAGCTGCAAGTCTCTTGGCACATCTAGCCACTGGGATTTTTGCCCATTCTTYAAGGCATAACTGCTCCTTCAAGTTGGATGGCTTCGGCTGGTGTACAGCAATCTTTAAGTCATACCCCAGATTCTCAATTGGATTGAGGTCTGGGCTTTGATTAGGACATTCCAAACATTCAAATGTTTCCCCTTAAACCACTCGATTGATGCTTTAGCAGTATGCTTAGGGTCATTGTCCTGCTGGAAGGTGAACCTCTGTCCCAGTCTCAAATCTTTGGAAGACTGAAACAGGTTTCCCCTCGAGTTTCCCTGTATTTAGCGCCATCATTCCTTCAATTCTGACCAGTTTCCCAGTCACAGCAGATGAAAAAMATCCCCACCACCATGCTTCACTGTGGGGATGGTGTTCTCGGGGTGATGAGAGGTGTTGGGTTTGCACCAGACAAAGCATTTTCCTTGATGGACAAAAAGCTCAGACCAGAGTACCTTCTTCCAWATGTTTGGGGAGTCTCCCATATGCCTTTTGGCGAACACCAAACGTGTTTGCTTATTTTTTTTCTTTAAGCAATGCTTTTTTCTGGCCACTCTTCTGTAAAGCCCAGCTCTGTGGTGTATGGCTTAAAGTGGTCCTATGGACAGATACTCCAATCCCCGCTGTGGAACTTTGCAGCTCCTTCAGGGTTATCTTTGGTCTCTTTGTTGCCTCTGGTTAATGCCCTCCTTGCCTGGTCTGTGAGTTTGTGGGCAGCCCTCTCATGGCAGGTTTGTGGTGCCATATTCTTTCCATTTCTTAATGGATTTAATGGTGCTCCGTGGGATGTTCAAAGGTTGATATTTTTTTAATAACCCAACCTGTTTGGAGAGCTCCTTGGTGCTCCTTGCTTGGGGGTGCTCCTTGCTTAGTGGTGTTGCAGACTCTGGGGCCTTTTAGAACAGTTGTGTGTGTATATATATATATATATATATACACTGAGATCACGTGACACAAAGTCCACCTGTGTGCAATGTGACTTCTGAAGGTAATTGGTTGCACCAGATCTAATTAGGGGCTTCTTAGCAAAGGGGTGAATACATATGCACGCCCAACTTTTTTGAAACAAGTTATTTTGGTTTCGCTTCAACAATTTGGACACTTATGTCCATTACATGAAATCCCCCCACAAATCTATTTAAGTTACAGGTTGTGATGCAACAAAATAGGATGAATACTTTTGCAAGGCACTGTACATCCCCTTTCCACTTCTAAGTGGAGTTCTTCATTTTGAGTCCATTAGAGATTGTACAACAAATGCTATTCTTGAGAAAAAAAAACTAAAAGCATCCAGACAATTACATAGCATATTATTTTAATCAATTCTGGTAAGAGGTATTTACATTTATTCAAGATAACTTTTTTTTTTACAAAGTGGAGATTGTTCCATCTTGACAGGTCAAATTAGTAGAAACAGCAGAGGAACTACAAAATGCTTCTAGTTAAGATTATCTACACTATTTCCTCAGTCAGACATGACTCAAGTTGTTGAATCTGAAAAGGTATTTGCTGAATTCAAGTAGGTCCCTCAAACTGCATCTGCCTTTCACTAACTCCTGAAGTAAATTTGTGTGAGTGTTTAGGCATGTGATTTCCATTCAGAGCTGAATTTGTTCTGGTTGGCCCTTGGTACCCCATTGTAAAAAATAAATGTACAAAAAAAAACTTATTCAAGGGTTTCTTTATTTTTACTATTTTTCTACGTTGAATAATAGTGAAGACATCAAAACTATGAAATCATGTAACCCAAAAAAATGTTAAACAAATTAAAATAATGAGATTCTTCAAAGTAGCCACCCTTTGCCTTGATGGGGTATTGTGTGTAGATCGATCAGCAAAAGAATAAGGCTGTCTGAATACTTTCCAAATTGTCTTTATATACAATGGTGGTACCAGTACCAAGGGTGAACCAGAACAAATTCAGCACTGAAGGAAAATCACATGCCTACATTTGTCCAAACACACATTTACTTCATGAGTAAAAGGCATATTCAGTTAAAAGAGCAGTAGAAAACAATGTACAGGATACAGCGCCCAGGTTGTCTCCAACTTTGGAACTGTATTCACACAACTGATTCAGTTTGAGTTTAATACAGGCAGTTGTGTTAGTTCAACAAACAGGCAGTTTGTTCTCTGCAAAATCCTTCAATGTGTGTGGAGGACTGGACACTTCCACAAATCTCTTAGAGAAACATCTGTTTTGAGGTGTGGAAATTCCAGGAGGAATACTATTGAGGGGGAGGGGAGTCCAGGCATGGCGAGTCAATGCCAAGACAAGCTCCAGTGAAGAGGACCAGTCCATCAATGATGGGGATTCAGATATTGGTCTGTAAAAGTCTCCAACTGCCTCTCCAACTCTGTGGCTTTGTGCCTGAAACCATGGGGGAAAGCTGTTACAAACAGATCACACCTATTGGTACAATATTGTTGTAGAACCAATTATAACTGAGGTCAAAACACCTACACATGCAGTTAAGGTTACAACTGACCTTTAACCCTCAATATAACCAATGGTGAAGAAATTACATTCGAGGCAAAGCACCACGGGCATCAAAAATGTTAAATGCAAACCATTGGGGGGTGAACTATTTTAACAGAGCTATGCAGGGGTGGCAATGGCAGGGGTAACACTGGACCCAGGAGAAAGCTAGACTGACCGGAGGATCTTGGAGCGGCACTGGACGGTCTCCAGAGTCTGGACCTTGGCGGTCAGTCGGCTGATTTCTCCCTCCTGCTCCCTCTTTGTCAGGTCAACCTGCTGACACAGCCGAGCAAAGGTCGTGGCCATCTCCCTGGGCAACGCAAAGATCAAAGCATGCATCACTTATTTTATTACCCACTTCACAGAAAAGATGGGGTGGGGGYGTAGATTTGTCTATCAGCAGATTCAGCCCCATACAATACATCAGTAGTGAATTGATTCATAAAGGAAGTGTCTTCAGAAACATCTACATACGAGGCTCAACTATGAGTTACTGTACTGGGATTGAGGCCTGCAGATTTGTCTGAATGAACACCACAAGGTCTACCTCGACAGATGACACAGGAATATTGACTGACAGCCATTTTCATACCTCAAAAGCAGTCTACAATAGAAACAAACCTTGATGTCAGGGGAAACTTCCCCTTTAAGAGAGTATCCTCATTCCCAGAGGTGCAGACTGTACTTACTGCTGGACCTGGTGGCTGCAGTTGGCACTGGTGAAGCTGACAATCAGCTGCAGCTTCTCTGTGGCGTAGTCCACAAACTGGCGCTTCAGGGCACGCTCCTTGGCYTTGGTGGTCCACGTGAGCTTCTCCCACAGGTAGAGCAGGCCGTACATGGAGGCCGACAGGGCTATGAGCCGCCAGCCCACCGTCCGCCACACCTAGGACACACACGGGAGAGGTRGGTTGTAGTTTGAGCAGTGTACCTCTATGGGTTGACAGGCCTAATCTKGGGGTGTTGTTATAAAATAGTTTCCAAAACATTGAAGGGAAGTTGRAGAGCAGCACCCACCTACATTCTGGAAAAACAAAGTTGTATTTTTGTGGTGAAAAATAAAGTATTCTACCAGCTGGATTAAAGCCCCAGCCATACAGTGTAGCCCTGTATAACTAAACAGGTTGCCAGATTGGTGACCTGGAGGGTGGGTGCAGAAAGACAACTACTCACCACTCCTCCGACGATGACCATACTCATGGACGTGCGGGAGGCGAGGGAGGCCACGTTSGTGGCCATGGACATCATCAGGTCCTCCTGGGAGAGCGTGGCGTCCTGGGGCTGGGCAACGGCAACACTGGAGGGTCCGCTGGAGGGTGTGGTGGACAGGGAGCGCGTCATCTGAACAGGAGAGACAGACACAGGCTTACTGAGTGTGGTGGATTCCTAATATTACATTCTAAACCTGGGATGTTATTGAGACGATGTAGGAAATTAACTACCAGTTAATTTGAATAAAAAGAACCACTAATGATAACCTGGGTTCCAAACCTGGGTTCCAAACTGATCCATTGTTTCACTGGTCAAACRGCGCATGTAATTTATAATTTCAGTAACTTTAATAAAAGCCAGAATATATGAATGGAACAGAAAGAGAACGACACATTTAATTCATATTTTGAAGAGGTATCAATGGCATGTCTATTCTATATCATTCATTACATGTTAAAACATATCTACTATGCATCTATTTCAGTCATGTTTAAACATACAGACAGTACCAGTCAAAAGTTGGGACACCTACACAGTCAAGGGTTTCTTTATTTTGACTATTTTCTACATTGTAGAATAGTGAAGACATGAAAACTRAAATAACACATGGAAACATGTAGTAACCAACAAAAAAGTGTTAAATAAATCAAAATATATATTTTACATATTTGAGATTCTTCAAAGTAGCCACCCTTTGCCTTGATGACAGCTTTGCACACTCTTGGCATTCTCTCAACCAGCTTCATGAGGTAGTCATCTGGAATGCATTTCAATTAACAGGTGTGCCTTGTTAAAAGTTACATTTGTGGAATTTCTTTCCTTCTTAATGCGTTTGAGCCAAATCAGTTGTGTTGTGACAAGGTAGGYGTGGTATACAGAAGATAGCCCTATTTGGTAAAAGATCAAGTCCATAATATGGCAAGAACAGCTCAAATAAGCAAAGATTAAACCCATCAAGCGTTATGATGAAACTGGCTCTCATGAGGACCGCCACAGGAAAGGAAGACCCAGAGTTACCTCTGCTGCAGAGGATAAGTTGCATTAGAGTTAACTGCACCTCAGAAATTGCAGCCCAAATAAATTCTACAGAGTTCAAGTAACTGACACATCTCAACATCAACTGTTCAGAGGAGACTGTGTGAATCCAGACTTCATGGTCGAATTGCTGCAAAGAAACCACTACTAAAAGGACACTAATAAGAAGAGACTTGCTTGGGCCAAGAAACATGAGCAATGGACATTAGACAGGTGGAAATCTGTCTTTGGTCTGGAGTCCAAATTTGAGATTTTTGGTTCCAACCGCCGTGTCTTTGTGAGACGCAGAGTAGGTGAACGGATGATCTCTGCATGTGTCCCACCATGAAGCATGGAGGTGCTTTGCTGGTGACACTGTCAGTGATTTATTTAGAATTCAAGGACACTTAACCAGCATGGCTACCACAGCATTCTGCAGCGATACACCAGCCCATCTGGTTTCACTTAGTGGGACTATCATTTGTTTTTCAACAGGACAATGACCCAACACAGCTCCAGGCTGTGGAAGCACTATTTGACCAAGACGGAGCGCTCATCAGAGACCTGGCCTCCACAATCCCCCGACCTCAACCCAATTGAGATGGTTTGGGATGAGTTGGACGGCAGAGTAAAGGAAAAGCAGCCAACAAGTGCTCAGCATATGTGGGAACTCCTTCAAGATTGTTGGAAAAGCTTTCCAGGTGAAGCTGGTTGAGAGAATGCCAAGAKTGTGCAAAGCTGTCAAGGCAAAAAGGTGGCTATTTGGAAGAATCTAAAATATATTTTGATTTGTTTAACACTTTTTTGGTTACTACATGATTCCATGTGTTATTTCATAGATGATGTCTTCACTTGTATTCTCCAATGTAGAAAATAGTACAAATAAAGAAAAACCCTTGAATGGCAGTGTCAGAGGAAAGCCCATAAAATTGGCAGACTCCAGTCACCCAAGTTAGACTTTTCTCTGCAACCACACGGCAAGCGCTACCGGAACACCAAGCCTAGGACCAAAAGGCTCCTCAACAGCTTCTACCCCCCCCCAAGCCATAAGACTGCTGAACAATTAATAAGCTCGCTACCGGACTTTTTACATCGACCCCCCCTCCCTTTTGTACACTGCTGCTACTCGCTGTTTGTTACCTATGCATAGTCCCTTTACCCCCACCTACATGTACAGATTACCTCAACCAGCCTGTACCCCAACACAGTACAAGTGCCCCCTGTATATAGCCTCGTTGTTCTTCTTATTGTGTTACTTTTTATTTAAGTCTACTTGGTAAATATTTTCTTTACTCTACTTGAACTGCACTGTTGGTTAAGGGCTTTTAAGTAAGCATTTCAAAGTAAAGTCTACACTTGCTGTATTCTGCGCATGTGACAAATAAAGTTTGATTTGATGAGTAGGTGTCCAAACCTTTGACTGGTACTGTATACATACACAAAAGTATGTGGACACCCCTTCAAATTAGTGGACTCTGATATTTCAGCCACACCCATTGCTGACAGGTATAAAATTGAGCACACAGCCATGCAATCTCCATAGACAAACATTGGCAGTAGAATGGCCTTATTGAAGAGCTCAGTGACTTTCAACGTGGCCCGTCATAGGATGCCACCTTTCCAACAAGTTAGTCCATCAAATTTCTGCTCTGCTTGAGCTGCTCTGGTCAACTGTAAGTAGTGTTACTGTGCAGTGGAAACGTATAGGCGCAACAACGGCTCAGCTGTGAAGTGGTAAGCCACACAAGCTCACAGAACGGGGCCACCAAGTGCTGAAGCACGTAGTGTGTAAAAATCGTAAGTCCTTTTTTGCAACATTCCCTACAGAGTTCCAAACTGCCTCCKGAAGCAACGTCAGCACAATAATTGGTCATTGGGAGCTTTATGAAATGGGTTTCCATGGCCGAGTAGCCGCACACACAAGTGCAATGCCAAGCGTCGACTGGAGTGGTGTAAAGCTGGCCGCCATTGGACTCTGGAGCAATAGACACAGGTTCTCTGGAGCGATAATCACGCTTCACCATCTGGCAGTCCAGCGAACAAATCTTGTTTTGGCAGATACCAGGAGAACGCTACCAGCCCCAATGCATAGCGCCAACTGTAAAGTTTGGTGGAGGAGGAATAATGGTCTGGGGCTGTTTTTCATGGTTCGGGCTAGGCCCCGTCGCTCCAGTGAAGGGAAATCGTAATGCTACAGCATACAATGACTTCAGACAATTCTGTGCTTCCAACTTTGACTGGCCTGCACAGAGCCCTGACCTCAACCCCTATCAAACACATTTGGAATTAATTGGAACTTCAACTGTGAGCCAGGGCTAATTGCCCAACATCAGCGCCCGACCTCACTAATGCTCGTGGCTGAATGGAAGCAAGTCCCTGCAGAAATATTCCAACATCTAGTGGAAAGCCTTCCCATAAGAGTGGAGGCTGTTATAGGGGGGGACCAACTCCATATTAATGCCCATGATTTTGGAATGAGATGTTTGACAAGCAGGTGTCCACATACACTTCATGACCAAAACTATCTATACAACACCAAGAACATATCACCAATCCTCACCAACGACTATTCCTCAGCCTTGGGTTTTGTGATGCTTGATTAGACATGGAAACAGAGGTGGACACAGATGGAAGAGACAGTGAGAGAGGTGGACGTGGGGATTGGACCCTGCACTCTGGAGTTACCATTCAACCCACCCATGTGTTTTCACTGTGGTTACCTGAAGATGCTGGTCAACCAGCATCACAACTCTTAACCATCTAGTACAGTCATAACATGTCATACCTTTTATACAACATAATACACTACAGATGACATCTATCCCCATCATTTCTCACCGTTATGCCTTACGTAAGGTGAAGTTGCCCCCTACACGCTGATCTTGGGTCAGTTTTGTATTTCCCCCACTCACCAATGGTTATGGGTAASATTGGTAGAGGAAGCTGATTCTAGCTCTGCACCTAGGGGAAACKTCAACCCTGGAGCCACCTTACCGGGAAGTTCTTGTCGACCAGCATGAGGGCCCGATTGGCGTTGGTGGGCCCCAGGAAGCGGTTGACCAGCGCCGTCCAACCCATYGAGAACTGGAACTCTATGTTTTCCTGGAAGTCCGAGCAGAGCGTGGCACAGTTCAGGTCGTAGCTCAGGTCAAACTTGTGACAGGGCACCAGCATCTGTATCTGAACAGCAGGGGGCAGCAGAGGCTGCAGACTCTCTGGTGGTGGGAAAACAAGGAAAGAATGACACCAATCTAGAGCAGGGGTATTCAACTAACCCTACGAGTTGAGAGCCTGCTGGTTATGTTCTACCTGATCATTCATTGCACCCACCTGGTGTCCCAGGTCTAAATCAGTCCCTAATTAAACGGGTACAATGTGGGGACAAAAAAAACCGGTGGAACTGAACTGTCTTCAAGGTCCAGAGTTAAGTTTGAAGGGTCTAGATGACAGACCCAAACACTTTGAATGCTTCCTGATTTCCTTGAAGTCAGAGATTTGACAGAACTGGATCAGTGGAAGCTGTGTTATAGAACCTGAATTGGCACCCTATTCAACTGTTACAAAAATGGCCCTCCTTTCCATAATAGTGTCTAAATACACAATGATCCAAGAGGAATAGATGGGTGAGAAGAGAGCAATATGGAACAATCCTTTGGTGCTAGGCGTACTTTCCTCTCATTCAATTGGTTTACTCCCTTCTGCAATAGTCCCAGTCCTGAACATTATAGAGGTCAATAACATTGACGTCAGTCTGCTTTATGATTGGTGGCCGTGTCACTCACACACACACACACACCACCACACACACCACACACACACACACCTCATGACAAAACACTTGGGGGGCTATGAGCCGTGTCATGACCGAAACCTGATCCCAGATAAGTTTGTGCTAACAACACGAGACCAGACATGACCAGGGCTAGCCAAATATAAGTATTTATTTATGGGTTGTGTTACATGGTGCACCACTACCTACCAATCACGTCTCTCTGGGGAGGACAGCTCCCTACCTACCAATCACGTCTCCTCTGGAGAGGACAGCTCCCTACCTACCAATCACGTCTCTCTGGGAGACAGCTCCCTACCTACCAATCACGTCTCCTGGGAGGACAGCTCCCTACCTACCAATCACGTCTCTCTGGGGAAGGGACTGCTCCCTACCTACCAATCACGTCTCTCTGGGAGGGACAGCTCCCTACCTACCAATCACGTCTCTCTGTGGGAGGACTCTCCCTACCTACCAATCACGTCTCTCTGGGGAGGGACTGCTCTTTACCTACCAATCACGTCTCTCTGGGCGAGGACTGCTCCCTACCTACCAATCACGTCTCTCTGGGGAGGGACTGCTCCCCCACCTACCAATCACGTCTCTCTGGGAGGACTGCTCCCCACCTACCAATCACGTCTCTCTGGGAGGGACTGCGCCCACCTACCAATCACGTCTCTCTGGGGAGGACTGCGCCCCACCTACCAATCACGTCTCTCTTGGGAGGACTGCGCCCCACCTACCAATCACGTCTCTGGGAGGGACTGCGCCCCACCTACCAATCACGTCCTCTGGGGAGGACTGCGCCCCACCTCCAATCACGTCTCTCTGGGGAAGACTGCTCCCTACCTACCAATCACACTCTCTGGGAGGACTGCTCCCTACCTACCGATCACGTCTCTCTGGGAGGACGGCTCCCTACCTACCGATCACGTCCTCTGGAGGACTGCTCCCTACCTACGATCACTCTCTCTGGAGACTGCTCCTACCTAACCGATCACGTCTCTCGGGGAGGACTGCTCCCTACCTACCGATTCACGTTCTCTGGAGACTGCTCCCTACCTACGATCACGTCTCTCTGGAGGACTGCTCCCTACCTACCAGCACGTCTCTCTGGGAGGACTGCTCCCTACCTACCGATCACGTCTCTCTGGGAGGACTGCTCCCTACCTACCGATCATGTCTCTCTGGGAGGACTGCACGGAGGCGTTGACAGCGTTGGAGCAGCGGAAGGCCAGGTTCTTACCCATGCCCTGCTCGATGTGGCTCAGCAGCTCCTGTAAGGAAGGGTCAGGTGGTCATGGAGTGGTTACAGAAACAGAGTGCGTAGAAGAGAGGTCACTACTGAGATGTTATAGAGTCCTGATGCTCCTAACCTAAATGCTACGTGTGCTACATCAGTGACAACGCTTCCATTTCATGGAGAAGACCTGTGTGTCAGTCATTGGTGTAACGGTACTCAAACGCACTGATTTGTAACGCTTGAGGATGTGGGGCGAGGGGTGGAAGTCCGAGTGGAACTCCTCGATGAGCACGTTGAGACGACAGATCTCTTCGCCCATGGCACTGGACACCTTGAGAAAACAGTTGTGTCAGTACCTGGCTAAAACAAACATTTTTAACCATCTGGGGTAAGTAACCCTTGGAATGGATTGAGGATTGGTGCTGTATTAAATCCATAAAATGCCGTTGGCAGCATGACCAGGAAAGGCCATTCCCTGCAGTGTTATGAGGCTTTAAGGAATTTCAAAACATATTGTAAACAGTCATGTTTTTCCATGGCCACGGTTTACCTTGCTCTCCACCTCCACTGTGACAGCCTTGATCTTCTTCTTGATGTCTTCTATGAGCAGCTGGAGCTGGTTCGTCACAAACGCCAAACGGTCCAYCTGGTACTCACGGTCCTCCAATGAGGCCACTCTAGAGGACACACAGGAAGTGGTAAGGTGAGACACGTAGTAGATCAGTGCTTCCACAGGATGTGCAAAGGTTTGTTCCAATATCCATACTACTTAGAAATGTACTGGGCCTGCCCTGTTGGAACCCACCTAACATTCCAAAACATCTTAGTCATTGGACAAAAATGCTAAATCATAAATGTTACCGTTTCCATACAAAACATTTGGGAATGACTGAATAAACAGAACATCCAGGAAGAAGAGGGATGGGCTGTGAGCGGATGGATCAGAGAACACTCACCTCTTCTCTGCTGCCTTGATGTTGATGGCGTCCATGATGGCTTTGACCGTTTCAGTGATCTGCTTGGCCCTGATAGTGTGCTGCTCAAACTTTGTTTTCACTGCTGACTGCGAGATACACTCCTGGGAGGCCATATAAACACACGTTACTGTGACGGGGGGCTGCGACACGACCTACTGGGCTTTTCAACCTACTGAGTCGAGCCCAACCAAGCTGTGCTGGCCTGATTGCGCCATAAGCATCCACCATAGTTTGAAAAGGACCATGTGAAGCCAGAACAGTTTGGTTCGGGTCAGCACGAGTGTGAAAAGGGTATAGGCAGGACAAAAAAAGGACAAGATATACACCTGCTGCTGCAATTTATGGAGGATTTTGTGAAATCAATCAAGTGGGGAAATTTTTACTAATAAAAATGACAGCAGCAGCTCTGCATCTCAAGTCACAGCCCCATGGTTCTTAGGCTCTCAGTAACGTGTTAGTGTAGACATAGCAAAATCATAGAAGTACAGCAATTCTAAGAACGGGAGATTAGTATTTCCTGAACATAAAACAACTCGGACCAGACAAAATGCAGGCAACAGAACACAATACAACAAATGACAGTGAACAGAATGAAAATTAAACTGAAAGAAATTGATGATCCTCGCCAAAGCAAATCTAGACTTCAGCAATGAAGACGCAGATTGATGGTAATATGCACATTGATTGGCCTAAGCAGGGAGTCAGCGGGGCGGGCTTGGTTTGGAGACGCGTGATTGGTGGAGAGACGAGTAGTGCGGTGATGAGTTGGAAAGACTAGAGTTGTTTCTCACAGCACAGGATCATAGAGATAGTGATTAGAATGGGTCAACACTACTATCTGCAGTGGCACGGAATATAATCTAGTTAACCTCCTATCCATTACACAGCTTTCCCTTCAGGTGTTCGACCCTATAGAGGTAAATGGTATGGGGCAGCGTAACTAAGCTGAGCTTTAGACAAGGAATTCTCTATTGCTAATCTTTTCTCTACCATAACAAGCACACACTTTGACACAGTTCTGTCCCTCGTCCAACACGATGTTCAGAGTCCCACTGGAAAAGCCAGTCCAGAGAATTCAGAGACACAGAGCCTGGTATGCCTGGTATGCTCTGCATGTTCTGAATGTCCTGGGCTGCACCTTGAGGAGCCGCCACTGTCTGACTTGACTACACATCGTTTTAACTGTCATCTTGATTGCTTGGAATACATTAATGTACTTCTGTCATTTCATTTTACATTCATACTGTGGGGCTCTCTTATTAAATTAGTTTTATTTAAATCATCAAAACCATCGGAGGCTTGAGAACGAGGGGTGTTAGACATTGTCACAACCACACACACACAAACACTTGCCTCAAATATTCTCTCGAAACTCTGGAACTCCTTGAGCCTCTCCTGGAAACCTTCGGCTAAMGCTCCACCTGGGAAACGTCATATTGTCATCCAAAGATCACCACACCTCTCCAAAACTGAGTCTAGTACCATTATGCCTATAAACTACTACACAAATAAATAATTTAAAAAAAGGGGACATTTCACTTTTGTATCAGTTAGCAGTGAGTTAAAAAGCATGGGGAAAGAGCTCTGCGGAGCACCGCTTCGGTCCACTCGCTTTTGAACGGTGGTGGTCAAACACCTGATAAAACGCAACAGGTAGGTTGAAAATCTGCTGAACGCTTCAAAGTGAAATATCCCTTTAACCTAGAAAGGATCAGAAACTACATCAGACGGAGAAGATGGACGCCAGGCTAAAAACAGAGCTCAAGACAGACACCACCCAAACAAAAAAAGGTCATGTTGGAGCATGTGAGCCAATGGACTGCATAAGTACCTTGATCCCATGTAGCTGGTGTTGACAAGAGTTGATAGTGAAGTTTCAGTTAGTTTTATAGTTTGGCTGGGGAGGTGTTGTTTGGAGGGGACACTGTGGATCTAATTTGGAGAAGCCTATCAGGAACAGTGTGGACAGGACAAAACCCATGGCCTGAGTGAGCCTGCTTGCTCACCCCACACACCCAATCTATCCACAGTCACCTACACAGTACACACCCAATCCATCCAGTCACCTACACAGTACACCCAATCCATCCAGTCACCTACACAGTACACCCAATCCTTCCACAGTACACACCCAACCACCAACACCTGGTTTGACCACAGTGGACACCATGGTTTACCACTATTCACACACGCTTGCCTACACCCCCACCCACCGTTTGACCACCCCCGGCCGGGCTTACCAGACTCTGGCATACCCTGGGCGCGCTGCATGCGGGAGTTAAGCACCTCCTTGGCTGACACAAAGAAGATGTGGTTGGGCGCCTGCTCCCGGTCCAGCACCTTCAGCTCCTCCACCAGGAAGTTGACGCAGCGGTCCGTGTGCTGCTTTCGAACCTGTAGGAGGGGAACGTTACGGCATCGTCACAGCAACATCACCACAATGTTAAAAGCCCATAGCAATAACAGAAACTCCAGAGCTGTGCATGATCATGGAATTCTGGGTAACGATTAATTGTAATGCAAATGTCCACGGTTGTCATACTTGTTGAAAAATATATATGTTTGAGTGTGTAATGCATCTTTGAATATTAACTATGACATACTGAAAGAATACAGCACAGCTTTGGTGACAACCAAGTCTCACACTAATGGTTGTGACAGCTTGGAACTTTTGGAAATAAATCTTCTCCCGACCATTCCGTTCTGGTTCTAAAATTATTACCCAGTAGCAGTTTAAAATTTTACATTTAGGGTACATTTGTTTAACTATATTTACTTGAAAATTAAGTTGAATCCCCTCCCCTCCATCTTAAAATTAAAAAAAGGTGGCTTTAGAAACTATTTACACCCCTCAACTTGATTCACATTTTGTTGAGTTACACCCTAAATTTAAAATGGGGCGGCAGGTAGCCTAGTGGTTAGAGCGTTGGGCCAGTAACCGAAAGGCTTGCCTAGTTAAATAAAAAGGTTCAATAAAAAATGAAATTCCCAAACATGCATCCTGTTTGCAGTAAAACTGCAAGAAAAAAAATATAAATTGCAATGTTTGGGGCAAATCCAACAACACATCACTATTTTCAAGCATGGTGGCGGCTGCATCATGTTATGTTAAGGACTAGGGAGTTTATGATGAAAAGAGAAACGGAATAGAGCTAGGCACAGGCAAAATCCTAGAGGAAAACCTGGATCAGTCTGCTTTCCAGACAGACAAATTCTCCTTTCAGCAGGAAAATAAACCTAAAACAGAAGGACAAATATACACTGGAGTTGATTACCAAGGCAACACGGAATGTTGCAGAGTGGCCTAGTTACAGTTCTAACTTAAAATCTGCTTGAAAATCTATGGCAAGACCTGAAAATGGCTGTCTAGCCATGATCAACAACCAACTTGACAGAGCTTGAAGAATTTAACAAAAATTATACTGCCAATATTGTACAATCCAGGTGTGCAAAGCTCTTAGAGACTGACCCAGAAAGACTCATCGGTGTGAATACTTATGGAAAAAAAAAGATTTCTGTTTCAATATGTGCAAAAATCTCAATTTTTTTTTTYTYCACGTTGTCATTATGGGATAGTGTGTGAAGATGGGTGAAAGAAAATATTTAATCCCTTTTGATTTCAGCCTGTAACAAAAATGTGGAATAAGTCAAGAGGTATGAATAATTTCTGGAGGCTCTGTATATGGAACAGGGAAAAACATTCACCAGGCACCATAGTATTATTTCTCATTCCATTTACGAACATTTGATCCACAAAAATAAGCGATATGAATTTTAAACCAACAGTTTGCAAAGTACTTATGAACGTTCTGGAAGTTTGAACATCCAACAGGCCTACATGATCAATCACTTCACATTTGCAACATTGATCATGCAATGCATGCTGTCGTGAGCTAAAATAATCACAGTAGAAAAATGGAAAAGAAAAATAAACTAATTTAGGTCTACTGGAACATGAGCCAGCCAAAGGTAGGCTTACTTTATTGAAGTACTTTACTGATTTATTGAAATGACAGTAGCATTTGTCGTCAATACTGCGACCACAATACAGTAGCCAAGTTGATTCTAAGTGACTCCCGGTCCATCAATCAGGAGAATGTCCACCAGCTTTGATTAGTTACTGTAAATTGACATACAATACAGACACACCTTAAAATTAGTGGAGTCAGCCATGTCAGGTCACACACATTTTGATTTATTACTCCAGTTAACTTCTCTAGGGTAGGGGGCAGCATTTGGAATTTTGGATGAAATGCATGCCCAAATTAAACTGCCTGCTTCTCGGGCCCAGAAGATATGATATGCATATAACTGGTAGATTTGGATAGAAAACACTCTAAAGTATGCAAAACTGTTAAAATAGTGTCTGAGTATAACAGAACTGACTTGGCAGGCAAAAACCTGAGAAAAATCCATTCAGGAAGTATTTTTATTTATTTATTTATTTTTCTATTCAATGCCATTACAGTATCCATTGACTTAGGACTCAAATTGCAGTTTCTATGCCTTCCACTAGATGTCAACAGTCTTTAGAAATAGTTCCAGGCTTGTATTCTGAAAAATGAAGTAGTAAGAGCAGTCGGAATGAGTGGACCCTAAAGTGTCACAGAGCCTTTTCATGCGCACGACCGAGAGAGTGCGTTTCTTGTTTACCTTTTAAAATTGACGACGTTATTGTCCGGTTGAAATAYTATCGATTATTTAGGCTAAAAACAACCAGAGGTTTGAATATAAACATTGTTTGACATGTTTCTATGAACTTTACAGATACAATTTAGATTTTTTTGTCTTCCTGTTTTGACTGCGTTTGAGCCTGTGGATTACTGAAGAAACCGAACAAAAAGGAGGTTTTTGGATATAAAGAGACTTTATCGAACTAAAGGAACATTTATTGAGTAAATGAATGTCTGCTGAGTGCAACCATATGACGATCATCAAAGGGATTAATTGTATCTATTTCTGACGTGTGTAACTGTTCTACTTGGCTGGTTACTGTTTGTAATGAATTGTCTAGTGGGCTATGTTCTCAAATAATCTTAAGGTATGCTTTCGCCATAAAGCATTTTTAAATCTGACAGTGGTTGGATTCACAAGAAGTTAATCTTTAAACCTATATAAAATATGTATTGTTTTCTGAATTTTTATCATGTGTATTTCTGTATTTGAATTTGGCACCCAGCAGTTTCACTGGCTGTTGAAGAGGTGGGACGCTACCGTCTCACGTGCCCAAGAGAGGTTAACAAGGTAATTTCCACTTTGACTAATTCTTAATTTCCATTAATGTCCAGTTATTGTTGGTAAGTCACTCACATCCTCCATGTACTCCGGCTCATTGGCTGAGGCGTCCCAGCGGTTGTTGAGAATGAAGATGTTGGGTTTGGAGAGCTTCTCGTTCACCTTGTGGAAGAAATGCTTCTCCTAGAAAACAAGAAAAATTCAAGGTCAGGAATTGTTAGTGCACTAATTAAGTCTTAAAACCAAAGTGTAGTGTTAACCTTTATTTTGTATCTAATTATATTTTTGTGTAAGGAGAACTCAATTCCTTTTTTATTTTATTGATTTAAATTTTACAGGACAGTTGGAAGAGAGCGGGGTATAGATATTGGAAGAAGGACACAGACAGCTGGCTGACACAAGGCTGGAAACCTCGTTGCCAGGGGCACATGCTTGGAGTCAAACGTTACAGTCTACACCAGACTTCCCCATGTGTTTAACCTTTACAAACAATTCAGAGATAAGGTGTCCCAACGCAGTTCTGTGTAAATACAGCACGTGTGCTATCGGGGAAGGAGATAGGCATTTGTAAAGGGTCACGAAGATACTGTAGGTTATGACATAGCTAATAAGCTAGGAAAAGGTCTCAAGTCACTGAAAGACTGTTATTGTCTGTTATCAAACAGCAGAGTTTACTCCCTAAACTAAAGCAGAACAAATGCTTCTTCACTTCATCTGCGTAACAAGTGTGTGTCCAGGTGCATTGCATTATCGCAGTCTAACAACGCTAATCTAACGTACTTTAGAGCGCTTACAATATACTGGGTGCTGTGATTGAAATCAGAGGCTGGGTATCCTAGGGTGCATTGTCAAAACGGTAAGTGAGAAGAGGGGGAAACAGGACCTGTCCCTTGAAGAGATTTGGCACAGATAACGAGAGAGCCCAGTGATTGACTACGTGCCTCTGACATAACATGAATGCGTCGGCAGACATAAACAGAGCTGGGCCTAAGTGCTGGAGCAAATTGGAGCCGGCCGTATCCTAGCACTGATGACTAACAAGCTTTGGAAAGAAAACACTTCCTTTACTGTCACTTGACATACCAATTCTCACAGTTAGTTACAACCCCATAACCAGCCTACACAAGCTGCTTAATTTGCAAAGATTACCTTAAAGCACATATACATATTATATATAAAATACGTTGACAATTCCTTCTGTACGAAAATATAAAACGCAACAGGTAAAGTGTTGGTCCCATGTTTCATGAGATCAAATAAAAGTTCCCAGAAATGTTCCATACGCACAAAAAGCTTATTTCTCTCAAATGTTGTGCACAAATCTGTTTACATCCCTGTTAGTGCGCATTTCTCCTTTGCCAAGATAATCCATCCACCTGGGCTTCAGAGTGGCGCAGCAGTCTAAGGGCACTGCATCTCAGTGCAAGAGGCACAACAGTCACTGGTTCGATTCCAAGCTGTATCACATCCGGCCGTGATTGGGAGTCCCATATGGTGATGCACAATTGGCCCAGCGTTGTCAGGTTTGAGCGGGGTAGGCAGTTGTATATATAATAATTTGTTCTTAACTGACTTGCCTAGTTAAATAAAGGTTCAATTTAAAAAATATATATTTTAAACTTGCTTTTATTTTTGTTCAGTGTAGCTGCGTCAAATAAGCTTAACATTTTTTGCTTTCTAGAACACATAAACCTCTTGATAGAACTGTTAACATGACTAAATCAAATCCTTTCGTATTTCCCATCTCCAAAAAGACCAGGATGTTTGGTGGAAAAAGAATTACAAGGAATCCATTAGAAAAATCCATGAGCACACAGCTATCTGCAATCCTGAAGCTCTGCTATCTGGGCATGATGACTCCTTGCTGTCCCCAGTCCACCTGGCCTTGCTGCTATTCCAGTTTCAACTGTTCTGCCTGCGGTTATGGAACCGCCACCTGTCCCAGACCTGCTATTTTCAACTCTTAATGATCAGCTATGAAAAGCCAACTGAAAATTATTCATGATTATTATTTGACCATGCTTGTCACTTATGAATATTTTGAACATCTTGGCATAGTTCTGTTATAATCTCCACCCGGCACAGCCAGAAGAGGACTGGCCACCCCTCATAGCCTGGTTCCTCTCTAGGTTTCTTCCTAGGTTTTGGCCTTTCTAGGGAGTTTTTCCTAGCCACCGTGCTTCTACACCTGCATTGCTTGCTGTTTGGGGTTTWAGGCTGGGTTTCTGTACAGCACTTCGAGATATTAGCTGATGTACGAAGGGCTATATAAAATAAACTTGATTTGATTTGATTTGCTACAAGACAAGACGCATTGACTGGTCAGCACTGTCTAGAGCCGGTTGGGATTGGTCAGATTGTGAGCTCCGTTACCGTGTTCATGAGGGTTGATTCAGAGTTGGCCACCAGCACAAAGACGTCAGCGTCCAGGCAGAACTTGTCGATCCAGCTGTCCAGCTGCGTGGTGACATCTGTCCCAGGGCTAAAGAAGATGGAGGATGTTTTAGAGCAGGTCAAGGTCACTGCTTCTCAGAGTAATACAGCCTAATCAACCTCCGTTTACTGATGGTCAATCATTACCATGGGGCTTGGGACACTGGTGGTTGATGGCTATTCTAGTTATCCTACTTAGCAATAGTACAGAGCATACTGTATGGACTCCAAGCAAGCTACAGAGGTAAAATTGCAATCCTCAAACAGGGAGGCACACAGAAAAGCAAAAAAAGATTAACGTGGGTTCACTTTTTCAGCCTTTGTCGGTGTTTAGTTCATAGGTGATCTGTGTATATAACAATCATCAATGCCTGATCAAATAACCATAACAGACAACCGTGTATATCTTGCTATTCGTAAAGCTCTGGAGCACTGTACAAGTTGTTAAGACCAGCGGTGTAATTGAAAGGTGTGGTAGCGTTGTCAGGGTAACGTTACTGTACCTGTCTACAAGGACCAGGTCGTCTCGGAGCAGGGCACACTTGGTCTTGGGCCAGAAGACTCGGACCAGGCAGCCTGCATCCAGACTCTGGTCCATGTGCAGCGCATGACCCAGCTGGTTCACAGTCTGGAAAGAAAGAGGGAGTCATAGTATAATTTAAATGGATTTCAAGTCACTCAAATTCTGCCCGACTGACAACTTGTATATAATGGTCAAAGTTGAGCCTGTGTCTGAGGTCAAAGTTGAGCCTGTGTCTGAGGTCAAAGTTGAGCCTGTGTCTGAGGTCAAAGTTGAGCCTGTGTCTGAGGTCAAAGTTGAGGACGGCATAATAATCTGATCTAGACTAAAGTTGTTGAATTGCTTAGAGGGTCAGAAAGAAAAACGTGACTGAGGGTACTATGTATGAGTGGTAAGAAGAGTTCATCTCTAAGTAACTCAATCAGGTAGCACGTTTCCAACTCCACTGAGGGTGTAAAGCCCACTGTGTGAGTGGTAAGAGAAGCTAGCCTAATCTTCCAGCCAGTATATCCACATCTCCAGAGAACTTACCTTGATGCTCTTCTCCTCCTCTGAGCCCTCCGTCTTGAGGTAGGCATTGTTCGAGTCCGTGCCCTCCACACTCAGGAAGCAGTTGGTGGTGTGACCCATGCCACTGGGCAGCACCCGGTCCCTCAGCATGGCATTCACCACTGTACTCTTCCCATTACTCGTCCTAAGCAAAGAACACAACGTAAGAGGTCTATAGTGACACCTCATTTTCATCAAACATACAGTTTAAGTCGGAAGTTCACATACACCTTAGCCAAATACATTTAAACTCAGTTTCACAATTCCTGACATTTAATCCTAGTAAAAATTCCCTGTCTTAGGTCAGTCAGAATTAACACTATTTTAAGAATGTGAAATGTCAGAATAATAGTGGAGAGAGTTATTTCAGCCTTTATTTCTTTCATCACATTCCCAGTGGGTCAGAAGTTTACATGCACTCAATTAGTATTTTGTAGCATTGCCTTAAAATCGTTTAACTTGGGTCAAACATTTTGGGTAGCCTTCCACAAGCTTCCCACAATAAGTTGGGTGAATTTTGGCCCATTCCTCCTGACAGAGCTGGTGTAACTCAGTCAGGTGTGTAGGCCTCCTTGCTCACACACACTTCAGTTCTGCCCACAAATGTTCTATAGGATTGAAGTCAGGGCTTTGTGATGGCCACTCCAATACCTTGACTTTGTTGTCCTTAAGCCATTTTGCCACTACTTTGGAAGTATGCTTGGCGTCATTGTCCATTTGGAAGACCCACTTACAACTGAGCTTTAACTTCCTGACTCATGTCTTGAGATGTTGCTTCAATATATCCACACAATTTTACTTCCTCATGATGCCATCTATTTTGTGAAGTGCACCAGTCCCCCCTGCAGCAAAGCACCCCCACAACATGATGCTGCCACCCCCGTGCTTCACGGTTGGGATGGTGTTCTTCGGCTTGCGAGCATCTCCCTTTTTTCTCCAAACATAACGATGGTAATTTATGGCCAAACAGTTCTATTTTTGTTTCATCAGACCAGAGGACTTTTCTCAAAAAAGTACAATCTTTGTCCCCATGTGCAGTTGCAAACCGTAGTCTGGCTTTTATATGGCGGTTTGGGAGCAGTGGCTTCTTCCTTGCTGAGCGGCCTTTCAGGTTCTGACGATATAGGCCTCGTTTTATTGTGGATATAGATATTTTTGTACCCGTTTCCTCCAGCATCTTCACAAGGTCCTTCTTGTTCTGGGACTGATTTGCATTTTTCGCACCAAAGTACGTTCATCTCTAGGAGACAACGCTCCTTCCTGAGCGGTATGACAGCTGCATGGTCCCATGGTGTTTATACTTGCGTACTATTGTTTGTACATATGAACGTGGTACCTTCAGAAATTTGGAAATTGCTCCCAAGGATGAACCAGGCTTGGAGGTCCAAACCTTATTTTCCCAAGGTCTTGGCTGATTGCTTTTCCCATGATGTCAAGCAAAGAGGCAGAGTTTGAAGGTAGGCTTTGAAATACATCCACAGGTACACCTCCAATTGACTCAAATTATGTCAATTAGCCTATCAGAAGCTTCTAAAGCCATAACATCATTTTTCTGGAATTTTCCAAGCTGTTTAAAGGCATAGTCAATTTAGCGCATGTAAACTTCTGATCCACTGGAATTGTGATACAGTGAATTATAAGTGAAATAATCTCTGTAAACAATTGTTGGAAAAATTACTTGTGTCATGCACCAAGTAGATGTCCTAACAGACTTGCCAAAACTATAGTTTGCTAACAAGAAATGTGTGGAATAGTTGAAAAACGACTTCAACCTAAGTGTATGTAAACTTCCGACTTCAACTGTACATACAATCTCATGAGGAAATAACTACAGGAATTTCAACCCGTTATGGTTTACTGGCTTATGACTAGGCAATTTATCATTATGAATCTTGTCCAATAGCTAGTTAGCACATACAGAATGATAAATTACCACATCGGTTGAGACTATTCATAAAGAGGATTGGTTTCATGAGATAAAAGCCTGATGGCGCAGAGCAGTTTCAACAGAAGTGTGCTTCAATGAACCAGCAGTAAAACGGAAAGTGAAAGCAGAACTGCACCTTTTCTTCATCATCCTCAATTAGCAAAGCTGAAAGCTTGGGACACCAAGTGTCTACTACGATACAATTCCTAGTATGCAATGGTGTAACATGAACAATGTTAACTGATCAATAAAGGCCAAACTCAATGTCATGATCCATTGATCTTTGCTCAAATGTGGTTGCACACTTCAGTTCTAGCCTGGAAACTGTAATTTAAAAAAAATCTAAATAAATGCAAAAGTGGAAAAATCAAAATGCAGCAGACTATAAGCATTTACCTGCCAAAGAAGGCCACCTTCATGTGTCTGCGTGCCAGCACATCTTTTATAGTTTGCAGTTTGCCAGCATACGCCCGAATCTGCTCCTGTTGCTCCCGACTTGCAATGTTCTCTAAGGCATCATTCCGACAAGTTTCTGACAAATCACACAACAAAGAAAAATTAAGAGAACAGTGTACTCACAACATAACAAAAAGCAAACCCTTTCTGCATTCGACTACTTCCTTCGACATTCAAAATGTGCCTGACGCATCTGATTTACTATACAGCACACTCACCTTCTACAAACACAGAACCTTCCTTCACATACTCCAGCAGTTGATCAAACACGTCACTTATCTTTTTCTTGGCCACTACAAAGCGTTTGAGTGGAGAATAGTCGTCCTGAGGCGAATCCATGCTTCAGCTTTCTGATTTGATCTGATCGAGGGAAAGTATGCACATTACAAAACGGGTGGAATATTCATCATACTTAGTGCAATACCTCATTATACACTGCAAGTTGTCCTTATCCCCAAAAACTGACAAGTCTGTTCCTTGACATTGACTAGCCGTGATGCCCGAGCATGTGCCTGGACCATGCTAGATACTTAGCATTATTATCATCATCATCATCATCACTTTCCCAATGAACACAGCTGGTCAGCTAACAGACATTCACACCACAACTTAAAATAATTATAAYAATTCCATATCAGCCTTCATGAGTCAAAGCAAAATAACAGCTGTTACTATTGTAAGACTTATGTATGACACAACTAGCTACATGTCTGGGTTGGTTAACAGGATCTGGTTAGCAAATGAAAACACTGGTTGGCTACAAAACATTCCAGCAGTCGACAAAACATTAGCAACTAGCTAAAGGTTGAGTAACCGTACACTGACAAGCGACAGATATTGAATGACATGTCAACAAAAATCTTGGCTGAAAGAATGTGGCTGGGTAGGTAACGTTAGCTATTTGCACCCAGCTAGCTAGCTAACAAGTCATTAGCGGAAATCAACTACCTACCAAACATTGGAATTTCTTTACATTACAAAATGTTATTTGTTATATCACATTTCTAACTAACAAATTGGTGTTATTTCGCATTATTGAAATTCAGCTGTTTTGTAACGCGTGTCATTGTCTTATGTCAGCTAACTAGCTAACGTTAGCTATCTTCATGGTAGTCATTTGAATTCCCCTTACCACAACTTCAGGCGAGATGGCCAAAGCTACCTTTTCATACCACAGACAGGAGTAAACCTTATTTCCGATAATGAATAGTCAATATTTGGTAAGGCTATTGCTACAGGTCGCTAGCTAACAATTCATGTATTACTCAGTCCAAGCAGCTCCAAACGGTCAGGGCAAAGGGGTGGAACTATATGTCAACGAGTTGACATGTGACCATGAGTCATCCAATCAATGGCCAAAGAATGCAACCAACTCCTTGGTGACCCCCTCTCACCTTTGGCAAGGGCCCAAGTATTGTTTTGACTGAGTGCATTAAAACCTAGAGTCAAGAGTTATTCAACTGTACATACAATATTGATGACAATTATCCCGCTAAAGGGATCCGTGCGCCAAGATTATTAATTAAGAAGATGCTGTCTGCAACAGCTCAGGACCAAAGTTGAAAATATGTCGTTGCAAGATATGTATGTCAACGTCATTACCAAACAGCTACAGATAGTTAGCTAACTGGTAGGGACAATGGACAAATGTGGATAAATAATGTTACTGTATCTGACACAATCTGCCAGAATATTTGTTTTCGTTAAATAGAAGAACAATCTGCACCTTGTCTTTTAACAATGCTTATAGAAGCATGTTACAAAACATAGAAAACTACAAAAGGCTGAAATGTATCCATATGAATATGTTCACCTTAATTTTAAACATGACTGCAGTAGTCTATTACAGTAAAATACACTTCTATGGGCTATGTTTGAAAGTAAGATAACTTGGGTAACATTGAATCTGTAATTTAGTAGCCTACCATATCAAGTTTAGCCTAATACCACTGACTACATTAAATGTTGTCTACATGTGGTTCACTGGATTATGAGTAGTTAATTAGCTATGTCATGATGAATCTTGTCCAATAACTAGTTTGCTCAATGTTAAAATACCACATTGGGTGAGACTATTCATAAAGAGGACCGGTTTTGTAAGATTAAAGCCCAAGGAAGCAGAGCTGTTTCAATGATATTGTGCTTCAATGAACCGGCAATAAAAAGGAAACTGAAAGCAAATTTGCCCTGCACCTCTTTTTCATCAACTTCAATTAGCAAAGCTGAAATCGTGAAAACAAATGTCTACTACAGTACGATAGACTTTGTATCCATGGTGCAACAACAATAATATTAAACTGATCAATAAAAGCCAAGACTACAAACGGCTGGAATGTATCCGTATGTTCACCTTAATGTTGAACATGACTGCAGTATGCCGAGAATAATACTTCCATAGGCTATGTTTGAAAGTGAGATAACGTGTGGCCATAGTTAAACTAATTGTCTTTATGTCCATGGGTAACATCTTTCATTTTGTAGCCTATATCAAGTTTTGCCCGATTAAATATCACTGACTACATAGTCTAAAGAAAACAAATACAGGCAGGTAGGCTATGCTGCCCTCTGTTGAAAAATGTATGTATAACTCAAGAAAAATTGTCAATTGGAATTACATTATAGCCTATTCAAAACAGACATTATAATGCATAACAGAAAAAAATATTCAAGGCTCACGAAAATGATTTACCTTTTAATCATCAAGCCACAAATTGTATTTTTGTTAATCATTTCCATGCCAGTGATGATGTGCTGCAGGACTAGTCAGTCATCAAAACTACATAATATCAAGGCATTCTTCATTTTACAAATTGATACATGAATGAACGGTCCGTGCAATCAGAATCCTTGGGACGTCCCTACCCCATTGAAGTTTACAATGGTAAAGGTACGGGTTATGGTTAAGGAATGGTTATGGTTATGGTTTGGTTCGGGTTGGGTAAGGATAGGGGTTAAGGTTAGGGTTTAGGGTATGGACGTCCCAAGGATTCCAGATAGCAATGACCTGAATCAACGCTGTCAGTGCTGCTACGGAAGTTATCGCCTTCTAGCATCAGTGGCCTGTGGATGGTGGTAACCAGGCGACTGTCATCATCTGTCAAAGTCGATACATGAAACACTACCTACCTGTAGGACCTCAAGCAACACTTTAATTTTTGCCATGCAATCTGAGTGACTATAATCCGAATAAATTAGATTTTCTCTCAGACAACCGACCATTGTAAGGACTTGGATTCAATTATTTTTCTCATTTGACTTTCAAATGGTGCGTATAGAAATCATGGAACGCTAAAATGGAGAGGAAGAAAAAGGTGTTGGTATTTGAGTAAGTATTGCCTCAAGTCTTTCTATTCAGTTGAATAGTAGTTTAGTTATACTTAACTAAAGCACATACTTAAACTATTGGCAAATAGGGCCTCTATTAAATTATGTCAAGTAGCTAAAGTTGAAGTTCTAAAATATCAAATTAAATCAAAGTTTATTTGTCACGTGTGTCGAATATAACAGGTGAAATGCTTACAGTGAAATGCTTACTTACAGGCTCTAACCAATAGTGCGAAAAAAATGTGTGTGTGTGTGTGTGTGTGTGTGTAGGTAAGTAAAGAAATAAAACAACAGTAAAAATACATTTGAAAATAAGAGTAGCAAGGCTATATACAGACACCGTTTAGTCAGGCTTATTGAGGTAGTATGTACATGTGGGTATGGTTAAAGTGACTGCATATATGATGAACAGAGAGTAGCAGTAGCGTAAAAGGAGGGGTTGGCGGGAGGTGGGACACAATGCAGATAGCCCAGTTAGCCAATGTGCGGGAGCACTGGTTGGTCAGGCCAATTGAGGTAGTATGTACATGGATGTATGGTTAAAGTGACTATGCATATAAGATAAACAGAGAGTAGCAGCAGTGTAAAAGAGGGGTTGGGGGGGGCACACAATGTAAATAGTCCGGGTAACCATTGGTTACCTGTTCAGAAGTCTTATGGCTTGGGGGTAAAAACTGTTGAGAAGCCTTTTTGTCCTAGACTTGGCACTCCGGTACCGCTTGCCATGCGGTAGTATAGAGAACAGTCTATGACTGGGGTGGCTGGGGTCTTTGACAACTTTTAGGGCCTTCCTCTGACACCGCCTGGTGTAGAGGTCCTGGATGGCAGGCAGCTTTGCCCCAGTGATGTATTGGGCCGTACGCACTACCCTCTGAAGTGCCTTGCGGTCAGAGGCCGAGCAATTGCCGTACCAGGCAGTGATGCAACCGGTCAGGATGCTCTCGATGTTGCAGCTATAGAACCTTTTGAGGATCTCAGGACCCATGCCAAATCTTTTTAGTTTCCTGAGGGGGAATAGGCTTTGTCGTGCCCTCTTCATGACTGTCTTGGTGTGTTTGGACTAGAGGTCGACCGATTAATCGAAATGGCCGATTAATTAGGGCCGATTTCAAGTTTTCATAACAATCGGAAATCGGTATTTTGGGGCGCTGATTTTTTAAATTATTTTTTAATATATATATTTTTTATACCTTTATTTAACTAGGCAAGTCAGTTAAGAACACATTCTTATTTTCAATGACGGCCTAGGAACGGTGGGTTAACTGCCTTGTTCAGGGGCAGAACGACAGATTTTCACCTCGTCAGCTCGGGGGATCCAATCTTGCAACCTTACAGTTAACTAGTCCAACGCAATAACGGCCTGCACTCCACAAGGAGACTGACTGCCTGTTACGCGAATGCAGTAAACCAAGGTAAGTTGCTAGCTAGCATTAAACTTATCTTATAAAAAACAATCAATCATAACCACTAGTTAACTACACATGGTTGATGATATTACTAGATATTATCTAGCGTGTCCTGCGTTGCATATAATCTGGCTGAGCATACAAGCATACAAGTATCTGACTGAGCGGTGGTAGGCAGAAGCAGGCGCGTAAACATTCATTCAAACAGCACTTTCGTGCGTTTTGCCAGCAGCTCTTCGTTGTGCGTCAAGCATTGCGCTGTTTATGACTTCAAGCCTATCAACTCCCGAGATGAGGCTGGTGTAACCGAAGTGAAATGGCTAGTTAGTTAGCGCGCGCTAATAGCGTTTCAAACATCACTCGCTCTGAGCCTTCTAGTAGTTATTCCCCTTGCTCTGCATGGGTAACGCTGCCTCGATGGTGGCTGTTGTCGTTGTGTTGCTGGTTCGAGCCTAGGGAGGAGCGAGGAGAGGGACGGAAGCTATACTGTTACACTTGCAATACTAAAGTGCCTATAAGAACATCCAATAGTCAAAGGTTAATGAAATACAAATGGTATAGAGGGAAATAGTCCTATAATTCCTATAATAACTACAACCTAAAACTTCTTACCTGGGAATATTGAAGACTCATGTTAAAAGGAACCACCAGCTTTCATATGTTCTCATGTTCTGAGCAAGGAACTGAAACGTTAGCTTTCTTACATAGCACATATTGCACTTTTACTTTCTTCTCCAACACTTTGTTTTTGTATTATTTAAACCAAATTGAACAGGTTTCATTATTTACTTGAGGCTAAATTGATTTTATTTATGTATTATATTAAGTTAAAATAAGTGTTTGTTCAGTATTGTTGTAATTGTCATTATTACAAATAAATAAATAAAAATCGGCCGATTAATCGGTATCGGCTTTTTTGGTCCTCCAATAATCGGTATCGGCGTTGAAAAATCATARTCGGTCGACCTCTAGTTTGGACCATTCTAGTTTGTTGTTGATGTGGACACCAAAGAATTTGAAGCTCTCAACCTGCTCCACTACAGCCCCGTCGATGAGAATGGGGACGTGCTCGGTGCTCCTTGTCCTGTAGTCCACAATCATCTCCTTAGTCTTGGTTACGTTGCGGGATAGGTTGTTATTCTGGAACCACCCGGCCAGGTCTCTGACCTCTTCCCTATAGGCTGTCTCATCGTTGTCGGTGATCAGGCCTACCACTGTTGTGTTGTCTGCAAACGTAATGATGGTGTTGGACTTGTGCCTGGCCATGCAGTCGTGGGTGAACAGGGAGTACAGGAGGGGACTGAGCACGCACCCCTGGGGAGCTTCAGTGTTGAGGATCAGTGTGGCAGATGTGTTGCTACCTACCCTCATCACCTGGGGGCGACCCGTCAGGAAGTCCAGGATCCAGTTGCAGAGGGAGGTGTTTAGTCCCAGGTTCCTTAGCTTAGTGATGAGCTTTGAGGGCACTATGGTGTTGAACGCTGAGCTGTAGTCAATGAATAGCATTCTCACATAGGTGTTCCTTTTGTCCAGGTGGGAAAGGGCAGTGTGGAGAGCAATAGAGATTGCATCATCTGTGGATCTGTTTGGGCGGTATGCAAATTGGAGTGGGTCTAGGGTTTCTGGGATAATGGTGTTGATGTGAGCCATTACCAGCCTTTCAAAGCACTTCATGGCTACAGACGTGAGTGCTACGGGTCTGTAGTCATTTAGGCAGGTTGCCTTTGTGTTCTTGGGCACAGGGACTATGGTGGTCTGCTTGAAGCATATTGGTATTACAGACTCAATCAGGGACATGTTGAAAATGTCAGTGAGGACACCTGCCAGTTGGTCAGCACATGCCCGGAGCACACGTCCTGGTAATCCGTCTGGCCCCGCAGCCTTGTGTATGTTGACCTGTTTAAACATCTTACTCACGTCGGCTACGGAGAGCGTGATCACACAGTCGTCCGGAACAGCTGATGCTCTCATGCATGCCTCAGTGTTGCTTGCCTCGAAGCGAGCATTGAATTTAGCTCATCTGGTACGCTCGTGTCACTGGGCAGCTCGTGGCTGTGCTTCCCTTTGTAGTCTGTAATAGTTTGCAAGCCCTGCCACATCCGACGAGCGTCGGAGCCGGTGTAGTATGATTCAATCTTAGCCCTGTATTGACGCTTTGCCTGTTTGATGGTTCGTCGCAGGGCATAGCAGGATTTCTTGTAAGCTTCCGGGTTAGAGTCCCGCACCTTGAAAGCGGCAGCTCTACCCTTTAGCTCAGTACRAATGTTGCCTGTGATCCATGGCTTCTGGTTGGAGTATGTACGTACAGTCACTGTGGGGACGACATCCTCAATGCACTTATTGATAAAGCCAATGACTGATGTGGTGTATTCCTCAATGTCATCAGAAGAATCCCGGAACATGTTCCAGTTTGTGATAGCAAAACAGTCCTGTAGTTTAGCATCTGCTTCATCTGACCATTTTTTATAGAGTCACTGGTGCTTCCTGCTTTAATTTTTGCTTGTAATCAGGAGGATAGAGTTGTAGTCGGATTTACCAAATGGAGGGCGAGGGAGAGCTGTGTACGCGTCTCTGTGTGTGGAGTACAGGTGATCTAGAATTTTTTCCCCCTCTGGTTGCACATTTAACATGTTGATAGAGATTTGGTAGAACTGATTTAAGTTTCCCTGCATTAAAGTCTTTGGCCACTAGGAGCGCCGCCTCTGGGTGAGTGGTTTCCTGTTTGCTTATTTCCTTATACAGCTGAATGAGTGCGGTTTTAGTGCCCGCATCTGATTGTGGTGGTAAATAAACAGCCACAAAAAGTATAGCTGAGAACTCTCTAGGCAAGTAGTGTGATTTTTGGAGAATATCGTGTGAGTCCTGCTTGTTGTTGTTGTTGTTGTTGAAAGAATCTTTGTCTAATCCGAGGTGAGTGATCGCTGTCCTGATATCCAGAAGCTCTTTTCTGCCGTAAGATATGGTTGCAGAAACATTATGTACAAAATAATTTACAAATATCGCTAAAAAACAAACACATAATAGCACAGTTGGTTAGGAGACCGTAAAACGGCGGSCATCTCCTCCAGCGCCATTTTTCTGTATTCTGTAAAATATTGATAATTTAGTTTAAAAAAAATGTAATTTTCCACCACATACTGTAGCTTCAGACTTGACTTATTAAATAATGATAACATGGACACACATACATAGCTCTCCCAGGATGATAACGTTATAGATTTCATCACATGCCAGGTGAACTCAAGAGATTATTCTCTGTGTGGCAGAATACAAATGAATGGAAATGTTTAATCTCCCCTTTACATGTTTTCTATTGGACTTTATTGTCTCTAGTTTTCCAATGGACTCACAATTATGTTATTTAACCGTGACTGTTACACATTTAGATGTTTTTTCCCATGTCAAAGTCTATTTTCAGTCGTGACAAACAATTTTTCTGTCAGTTTCTCTATTATGTAGGTGCTATTGTGACTGTGTGTGGCACAATAGCTTGTGTGTATTGTCTGTGTGTGTGTGTGTGTGTGTGTGTGTGTGTGTGTGTTTATTGTCTGTGTATGTGTGTGACCTTTGCTCTCTACATTGTGCCCTGTTCTCCAGCACACTCTCTCTGTGAAATTTGTTTTCCTACCTTGAAAGTATAATATCACCATAAATAAAACATGAAAATCCAAGTAAATAGTCCATCTCACTTTTCCTTTTTATTGATTGAACCTTCAGAGAATGGTTGTTATTGAAATGCCATTCGGGTATAGCGGAGTTATAGTGCACAGCATGCATGCAGTCAATAGCACAAAGAGAACTATAGGGTATCTCAAACAGAGGGTGTAGGGAGGGAGGGGTGGAGGGAGGGGGGACGTAGTTTCATTAATGTTTCTGTTTTCAGAATTTGTGGAAGCATGATGTGGGATGGATAGAAAAAACGCAACCTTTACTGTGAGTATCGTTTTGTGTGTTGAAAGTTTCTTATTTTCACCTCACAATTGTATTTGTTATTGTAATGCATGAATAATATGTAGGCCTATACGATATCTGTGTCTACTCTATGTCTATGACCCTGTTGACCTTCTGGGTAAAGCATTGTTGGGAAAGGACCTGTAGGTAAACATTTTACTGTTAGCCTACATCTGTTGTTTACGAAGCGTGTGACAAATAACAATATATATATWTATTTTTWTTTTTTAAAGCTCAGCTAGATGAGGCAGGTTGGGAGATGGAACCAAATATGGATGTACAAGTTTTTTGTGTACATCCATTTTCTTAAATTACAATTATTTTATTTTTTAAATTTCCAGTTGTTTCCCTTGACAACTGACTTCATTTTAAATTAATTGACCGTAGAGTGTGCAACTGCCATTCTCTACACAAAGTCTATACATGAAAGTATTTTCGAATGCCGAAAATAAATAAATAAATGTGCACTTACTAAATACAGTTTTGATTGATTTATCATTAAACCAGTAGCGGTAGTGACAGACACTGCTGTGTTTTATGCACATGTTGTCTGTGTAAATTGTAAACTCTTTCAACTGGTGTAGATGCTAAATAATAATATATTGATTGTAAATGCAGGCAATATCCACATTGTTGATCACTTCCTCCCCCTATAGATGGCCACTAATGACCCTGACCATCTTGACCCCCCCCTGGGACCCCCCAGCCTGGTGACCTCATTGAGATCTTCAGACCAGCCTATCAGCACTGGGCTCTGTACCTGGGAGAAGGTTACATCATCAACTTGACACCTGTTGGTCAGTGTTGACATGAGACTGAATTCTAACATGAGTTAGAATATGTCGTATGTGTGTTTCAAGTCTCAGGTTTAAAAGTGTATTTGTCATGTGCACATACAGTACCAGTCAAAAGTTTGGGGACACCTGCTCATTCAAGGTTTTATTTTATTTTATTTTTTACTGTTTTCCACATTGTAGAATAATAGTGAAGACATCCAAACTATGAAATAACACATATGGAATCATGTAATAACAAAAAAAGTGTTAAACAAATCAAAATATATTTTATCTTCTTTAAAGTTACCACCCATTGCCTTTGTAACAGGGTTGGTTATGTTTCCACTTGCCTCTAAAGAAATGTGTATTTAATGTTCAAGCATTCTTATTGGTTGGTTCAACTCTGATGACAATAAGGTGTGTTGTGATTGGCCCCGCTTGCAGATAGGGGGAGATCGCGAGCGTCAGGTCTTCCCAGTATGAAAATGCAATGCAAGGGGTAGGTCACGTTCTGAATATTGTTTTATATTTTACAATGTGTACAAGTTTGCTGTACGTTACTGATTTATACATGTGTGGGTATATGGTACTTGTTAGGGATTGAGGGGCTTTCTGGGATGTGCTTTGGCATATGATTGCTGTAAATAAGTGTGTTAGCTAGCATACACCGATGTCATGGTCACATAATCCCACTGCTAACACAGTTGTCTTCATGCTACAGATTTTGCCATCGACAGCCATCAATATCGTTAAACCCTGCACAACTAACGTGCTGTTACCTATTTAACAACTATTTAACAACAACAACAACGATTTACATCTGTTACACCTTGATGATAGCTTTGCACACTCTTGGCATTCTTTCAACCAGCTTCACCTGGAATGCTTTTCCAACAGAATTCTAAATAAATCACAGACAGTGTCACCAGCAAAGCACCCCCACAGCATCACACCTCCTCATCCATGCTTCACAGTGGGAACCACACATGCACAGATCATCCATTCACCTACTCTGTGTCTCACAAAGACATGGCGGTTTGAACCAAAAGTCTCAMATTTGGACTCATCAGACCAAAGGACAGATTTCCACCGGTTTAATGTCCATTGCTCTGGGTCTTCCATTCCTGTGTCGGTACTCATGAGAGCCAGTTTCATCATAGCGCTTGATGATTTTTGCGACTGCACTTAAAGAAACTTTCAAAGTTCTTTACATTTTCCGTATTGACTGACCTTCATGTGTTAAAGTAATGATGGACTGTCGTTTCTCTTTGCTTATTTGAGCTGTTCTTGCCATAATATGGACTTTCCAGGCGACTACCTCATGAATCTGGTTGAGAGAATGCCAAGAGTGTGCAAAGCTGTCATCAAGGCAAAGAGTGTCCAAACWTTTGACTGGTACTGTATGTCGTATGTGTGYCGTATATGTTATGTATCGGTGTTGTATGTGTCGTACTTGATGCTGTAGAATGTAAACGCTTCCAATGCACAATCTGCTTAAAACATTTTAATTAAATCACACTTATCTTACATTAAGAGTATAGCCCTTTGTGAATTTATTCAGCATTTTCAAAGGGTGGGATTCAATCAATTCCACATTTATCAATACAAGTTTTGATTGAATTTCAACCACTAATAACTGCAATTTAATAATGCTAATGCTTCACGCCCCCTGAATATTGTCTCCTTCCTGTAGATGAGTCAGGCTGCAGCCATCTCCAGTGTGAAGTCTGTTCAGTCGGAAGGCAGTGGTCCAAATGCAGCTTCTAAAGGAAGTGGTTGGAGACGACTCGTACCGGGTCAACAACAAATACGACGACCACCACACTCCATTTCCCGTCAATGACATAATTTGGCGATCTCAAGTTCTCATTGGCCAGGAGGTGTCTTATGACCTGTTGGGCAGTAACTGCGAGCACTTTGTCACCTTGTTGCGCCAAGGAAAGGGAGTGTCTGAGCAGGTCTTTTACTCCTTCTTTCTCTCTTTCTCTCACTCTTCCTGTCTCTTTCTTCCTGTTTATGCGCTGTATTCTGTGTCACTCTCTCTCTCTTTGCTGATGCCCAATTCAAAATCGATATCTAGCCACTACCAATTGGTTTTTGTATACAATAATCAAATGATAAAAGCTTGTTATACCTTCTTACAGGGCAGGTGGAGTTTCCACCATATTGCTGTATACTTATGTATTCCTCTGAGACCTACATGCAGAAGTGCCTAGGTGACAATTTGGACATAGGGTATTACTCTCTCCTTTTTCCSAATGTATAAAAGGTCATTCTAGCCCTTATCACTACTTACAATCAATATACCCTGGTATAGTCAATAAGTTATCGTCCTCTCCACCACCATACGCATATAATTCAATGACGTTACATTAGGCGTTATTGCATTTACCAGGTACAATTGTTATTTTCTGTTGTGTCCACAGGCCACACGGGTCATTGGGGCCATCACATTGGTCACAGCTGCAGCAAGGGCCTTCTCTGTGCTTGGAGTGGTCAACACACGCTCCAGAAACCGACCCTTCTGAGGACCCTCAACAATAGCAGTATTGTCCTGTGCTACTGGTCGGTGATTCAAACTTCCCCTCAGTCTTTTGTTTAAGAGGATACCTCATTTTTACCCAATTTCATAAAAAATTATGCATTTATCTATTTTTATCATCCTTTGTATTGAAGGCCAAGCAGACCAAATACTGTATAAGGTAGAGATGTTACCTACATTAAAATTTAAAATGTATATCTTGCTGGAGATACACATTTTGAGATGTTGAATGGATTGGTTGGGTGAAAATGAAATGTAAAATGTGACAAAGGAATCATTCATAAAGAAAACTGAAACATTACTGGAGTCATTAGTCTTTATTATTACAATAAGAAACCCTTCTTTTATTTTTGTTATATAATTCAATTTTGTCAAGCACATACATAGAATTTTAGATGCTATTCAAAACTAYCACAAAAAGAAAACTGACAGAACTAATTGAATCACAATAAAAAATATAAAAAATGAACAGAATTTTTAAAAATCAACTGATAAGTATGTTGACACACTTTACATAAAAATGCCTACATCAAAGACAGTACAGTATGAAGATAGGCTAAAACTGCTTCTCCAATAGAAATCCCTGATCACACTTGTAGGTGATGTTGGGTGGCTAAACTCATGCATAAAAACCAATGAGGTACTTACTGTATATAAACCCTGGATTGCTGCTATGTTTTGGCCAATAAGAGGCTTTGAAACCACCGGTCAAGGTTATTGGCACTCCTTAATAGGAGCAGTCCTCCATTGGAATGAAAGGAATTCTACAGTATTTCAATGAAATATTTCAAGGACAAAATCACATGTATTTAAGTATTTGTTTGTTGTAGTGGGGACAGTAACATTAGTAATTTCAAAAAATGATACCTTAAGGAAAATGTTTAAATATAGTTATATATTTTTATTTGTACTCTTAGCTCACATAATATAATTTTAGAGTATACATTAAGATGTCTGGTAATAGAATACATGTGGCAAAACAAATGTAGACATTAATAAATGCATTTCTATAGCTTCCAAAATATTTTACATCGGTGTGGGAGTTCCAAAATGTTTCTAGTGTGTATACAAATCATTGGTACACGTCGTCGTGTCACGGTAGTCTCGCGCCGAATTGCGCATGTGCTGGCGGTCAACTCAAAGGTACTCCTTCGATATAAAGTTGTTTTTGACGAAAATGATAACCTGTCAGTTTGTCGCTTTCACAAGGTTGGARTAATAACATGTTCAACTACTTAAGACATTGGCTCGAATCTAGGTTATGCCCAGTGGTGGAAAATGCACCCAATTGTCATACTTGAGTAAAAGTAAAGATTCCCTAATAGAAAATGACTCAAGTAAAAGTGAAAGTCACGCAGTAAAATMCYACTTGAGTAAAAGTCTAAAACTATTTGGTTTTAAATATACTTAAGTATCAAAAGTAAATGTAATTGCTAAAATATACTTAAGTATCTCAAGTAAAAGTATGAATCTTTTCAAATTCATTATATAAAGCAAACCAGATGGCACCATTTTCTTGTTTTCTTTAATTTACGGATAGCCAGGGGCACACTCCAACACTCAGACATTAATTATAAACAAAGCATGTGTTTTGTGAGTCCGACAGATCAGAGGCAGTAGGGATGACCAGGGATGTTCTCTTGATAAGTGTGTGAATTAGAAAAAATGTCTTCCCTGCTAAACATTCAACATGTAATGAGTACTTTGGGTGTCAGGGAAAATGTATGTAGTAAAAAGTATGACATTTTATTTTGGAAAGTAAAAGTTGTCAAAAATGTAAATAGTAAAGTAAAGCACTTAAGTAGTAGTTTCATGTATTTTTACTTAAGTGCTTTACACAACTGGTTATGCCTTTAGATTTCAAGAAAATTAACAAATAAGGAAGAATGTTTTATTCTCAAACCCWAAACCCAGGCCTGGTCTGTTTGATGTTTGCAAGCTTTCCCGGAAGTCTTGCAAAGTTGAGCCTTTGGGTTTAGAAACCGTGCCTACATTATTTTATATATATATATATATATATATATTAGTACCAGTCAAAAGTTTGGACACAACTACTCATTCAAGGGTTTTTCTTTATTTTTACTATTTTCTACATTGTAGAATAATTGTGAAGACATCAACACTATGGAATAACACATATGGAATCATGTACTAACCAAAAAAGTGTTAAACAAATCAAAATATATTTTATATTTGAGATTCTTCAAAGTAGCCACCCTTTGCTTTAATGACAGTTTTGCACACTCTTGGCATTCTCTCAMCCAGTTTCATCTGGAATGCTGAAAGCTCTGCGGTCCAAACTCTGCGGTCCAACTCATCCAAAACCATCTCAATTGGGTTGAGGTCGGGTGATTGTGAAGGCCAGGTCATCTGATGYAGCACTCCATCCCTCTCCTTCTTGGTCAAATAGCCCTTACACAGCCTGGAGGTGTGCTGGGTCATTGTCCTGTTGAAAAACAAATGATAGTCCCACTAAGAGCAAACCAGGTGGGCTGGCGTATCACTGCAGAATGCTGTGGTAGCCATGCTGSTTAAATGTGCCTTGAATTCTAAATAAATCACAGGGAGTGTCACCAGCAAAGCATCCCCACACCATCACACCTCCTCCTCCATGCTTCACGGTGGGAACCACACATGCAGAGATCATCTGTTCACCTACTCTGCATCTCACAAAGACACAGCAGTTGGAACCAAAAATCAGACCAAAGGACAGATTTCCACCGGTCTAATGTCCATTGCTTGTGTTTCTTGGCCCAAGCAAGTCTCTTTTTCCKGTTGGTGTCCTTTAGTAGTGGTTTCTTTGCAGCAATTCGACCACGAAGGCCTGATTCACACAGTCTCCTCCTCTGGTATACCACCCCTACTTTGTCACAACATAACTGATTGGCTCAAATGCATTAAGAAGGAAAGAATTTCCACAAATTAACTTTTAACAAGGCACACCTGTTAATTAAAATGGATTCCAGGTGACTACCTCATGTATCTGGTTGAGAGAATGCCAAGAGTGTGCAAAGCTGTCATCAATGCAAAGGGTGGCTACGTTGAAGAATCTCAAATATAAAATATGTTTTGATTTGTTTAACACTTTTTTGGTTACTATATGATTCCATAAGTGTTATTTCATAGTTTTCATGTCTTCACTATTATTCTACAATGTAGAACATTTTAAAAATAAAGAAAAACCTTTGAATGAGGAGGTGTGTCCAAACTTTTGACTGGTCCTGTATATAATTTATATATATATATATTTTTTTTTATTAACAACAAATCAATACAAGAAGGACATGGGGAACACAAGTATATATAAAGAATATGCAAAGGACATTTGGGCTAGGGGGTACAATATCACATTACACCTCAAGGGGCATACACACACTCATAATTCGAACAGCTTTTTTGTTGGTAGAATATTTAGTTGTCTTAAAATATAGTTATTTTTGTAAAGTAAGAAARTGTGGTGTTTTTTTGTAAATGTACATTTGTGAATATGAAATTTGTCCAGAAGAATAATGAAATGAATTACATAAAATTGTTTCAACTTATATCTATCGTAGGTAAAGAATCCAAGCAGTACATCTCTCACATTATTTTATAGTTGCAATGTTCTGGTCCTTGGTTCAATAAAGTTTCCAAGCTTCAAACGTATATGTGACGTAGATTTCATGCGCAAAGAAGCCACACGTGTTATGTTTTCATGGAGGTGGTTGGTAATCTGTTTAGGTAATTTGTAAATCGTAATATTCCAAAGGAAACGCAATTTAAATAAGTGATCAACAACACCAGCAAACATGGGGAAGAAACTCAAAGTTGGAAAGACCAGAAAAGATAAATTCTACCACTTAGCAAAGGAAACGGGTAAGGTCTATAAACGTAGAGMACTCATCGTGCTATTAGCCTAATTTAAATGGGCTAGCTAAATCAAGTTAATGAATACGGTATCTAAACAGTAAGCTAGTTGTACTGTGTGCTTTTGAGTTTAAACAGATACTGTATATGTGACGTTAGCTACCTAGCTATTGTTGCTCATCGGGGATTGGGTACACTTGATCATATAGCTATGTTCTTGAATATTGATGGCTATCTAAAGATACTGTAGCTAACTGGCTTGTCAGGATTGTGATACTGATAGTTGAAGACAGCTGGATCGTGTAGCATTAAAACAGCTGGCTAGTAATGTAGAAATGACATTGTCTGGTTATATATGTGTAATACTCTCGCTCTCCTCTCCCTCAGGATATCGTTCACGTTCTTCCTTCAAGCTTATTCAGCTGAACCGAAAATTCCAGTTCTTACAGAAAGCCAGGGCTCTGGTGGACTTGTGCGCTGCTCCGGGTGGTTGGTGGGTACCGTAGCTATCTGCATCGCGTGTCACATGATCTCAATATACTCKCATACGCTACTGACTGTCAAGTCTTACTTTAGCTAGCTATTTGATATGTTAAACATTATCATGTCCTGTAGTAGGCCTATGAAATATTTTCGTATCTTGTTTTATATATATTTTTTGTTGTCAACATTCTTTCTCTCTGTCATACCATAGGTTACAGGTGGCGTCCAAGTTTATGCCCATCTCCAGTCTTGTTATTGGTGAGTCAAACCTCGTCTCAGACACCTCTAACATATACCAACTTACGTAATACTTAGCCGATATAAAAAATAAAATAAAAAACCTGTTGCAGTGCTGTTATAGTTATTTGATGATGTCACTGCGTTCCTATCTCCAAAGGTGTCGACTTGGTCCCAATCAGAACTATCCCCAACGTGGTCACCCTGACAGAGGACATCACCACAGAGAAATGCCGGCAGGTAGGTCAGAGGTCAAATTAGTGAGTCTGTTATTTAACCATAACAGGATGGTGTTTTAATGTAGTTGATCACAGTACAGTGTTGACATAACTCCTATTGAATGTTCTAGGACAGTATTCTATGATACACTGTTATATGAGTTGGTAACTTCATCATACATCACCAAATTGTGGCAACTTTAGTTCAAAGAGGACCGTGTTTGATGTAACTGTTGTTTTGGCCAGGCTCTGAGGAAGGAGCTCCAGACATGGAAGGTGGACGTGGTCCTAAACGACGGAGCTCCAAATGTTGGAGCTAACTGGGTGCATGATGCCTTCTCTCAGGGTAAGTAATGCACTGATAACACCTTTTATATGTAAACTGAGAGGAAATGAGCTTCACACCACGTTTGTCCGTCCATCAGCTATATGGCATGTTCACTCTCATAACAWATGTACAGGAGAAATGCGTATTAGATTAACAGTAAATGAATGACATTCGAAGGTAATAAATCAGTGTCGAGGAGCAGAACACAATCGATGTCTTACTTGAACCCTCCTCTACCTACCAGCTCATCTGACCCTGATGGCTCTGAAGCTGGCGTGTGACTTCCTGGCCAAAGGGGGCACGTTTGTCACCAAGGTGTTCCGCTCCAAAGACTACCAGCCACTGCTGTGGATCTTCCAGCAATTCTTCAAGAAGGTGCAGGCTACCAAGCCCCAGGCCTCCAGAAACGAGTCGGCTGAGATCTTCGTCATCTGCCAAGGTGGGTTGGTTCACCCCGACTCTCTATAGCAGAGTTGGAAAAGTGAGAAGTGCCATTGATATTCATTGAGGATTTTTCCATTCTGATTGGAATTCCCATTCACTTCCTGAATTGACTCCAACCCTGCTCTTTAGCACCAGGTATCGAGAGTAAATTGAGAAATATATACTTTGGGTTTATTGTGGTAAATGTTGGTCTTGTTGAGTAACTGAGGACGGGACTTCATTCCATTTCAGGCTACCTGGCCCCAGACAAAATTGACAACAAGTTCTTCGACCCCAAACATGCTTTCAAAGAGGTGGAGGTCCAAGCCAAGGCTATCAAAGACCTGGTCCCTCTGAAGAAACCAAAGGTGTGTGTGTGCACCTGTGTGTAATTCTTCACAGTGATGTCTTATGAATGAACAGACTGTATATTTTAGTGGCTTCATTCATTCATGCTGTTTTTCAGGCGGAGGGATACACAGATGGTGATCTGACCCTGTATCACACCTTCTCAGCGACCGCCTTCCTCAAGGCTGACAACCCTGTGGACTTCCTGAGCAAAGCCAACGAGGTGAGACGCATTATACAGAACTTTACAATGGCAGTCAGCATTGGCTAGCTAAACCACATTTAGCTACAATAGCATTTCTGTCTCTGAGCAGATTTTAATATTGTTTTTATTGGGGTGTCCCTCCAGATCAATTTTGACAACCCTGAGTTAGAGTCTCACGAGGCCACCTCTGACGAGGTCATAGAGTGTTGCCGTGACATCAAGGTTCTGGGCCGCAAGGAGCTCCGGTAAGCCAATGAGATTGTTATACTGTAATGATAACAATACACTGACTTCATAACGTGTTTTTTATAGACCCAAATATGTACTGCAACCCAAGTCTCGTCGCCGGCCCTCCTATAGGGCTCTCCAATGACCTTTGCCCTCTGACCCTGTGTATGTGTTTGTCCTCAGTCTGCTGCTGAACTGGAGGTCCAAGCTGAGGAGATACCTGGCTAAGAAGCTAAAGGACGAGGCCAAACAGCTGGATGAGGACATCAAGTAAGAATTGTTTTAAACATTCCTTAATCTTCATATCTACAGCAAGTTCTATTGAGAGAGACTCCCAGTCCAGATTGAACCCCTAGACTCCCAGTCCAGATTGAACCCCTAGACTCCCAGTCCAGATTAACCCCTAGACTCCCAGTCCAGATTGAACCCCTAGACTCCCAGTCCAGATTGAACCCCTAGACTCCCAGTCCAGATTGAACCCCTAGACTCCCAGTCCAGATTGAACCCCTAGAACTCCCAGTCCAGATTTGAACCCCTAGACTCCCAGTCCAGATTGAACCCCTAGACTCCCAGTCAGATTGAACCCCTAGACTCCCAGTCCAGATTGAACCCCTAGACTACCTAAGGCCCCTGGTAGAACAAATCCAGGTAGGTACTGACTCCACCTGGTCTTCTGTTTGTTCCCTCCATATTGTTTTACACCCATCCAGTCTGAACACATGAGAGTATCATGATTTGCCTATCTAGGGATTGGGCCTGATTTTGGTAGACAAGATAATCTCTTTTACACAGGTATGAGGTATGTCAGGTTCTAAATTAATATTATTTGAAGTTGCACATCCCATTATACAGAGCAGTAGGCATCAATAACATTGGCCTTTTATTGTTGTGCTTGTGTGCAGACTGAGTTCAGGTGAGGAGGCGAGTGATGCAGARGAGAAGAAAGAAGAGAAGAAAGAGGAGAAGGAGAAAAAGAAAATGACGGTGGCTGAAAAGAAGGAAGAAGAGGCCGAGTTGGAGGAGGAAGAGATGGAGCAGAAACTGGCCGAGCTGAAAGCCGAGGAGGTGGCAGAGCTGAGACGGTAAGTCTTTATACTGAGGAGATGGCAGAGCTGAGACGGTAAGTCTTTATTCTGAGGAGAAGGCAGAGCTGAGACTAAGTCTATGCTCACCTATCTGCTCTCTAATGCATATACCAACAATGGGATTTGATGGATCAAAATAGAATAACTTCACTCTTCACACATTACAGATACAATACACAAGTCCCAAGAATCAATGTTCATTAAAAAGCCTTACTGATGCTGGCACAACTGGTGTCTTGGTCTTGAGAGGCAGAGACCTAAGTCTGCGGCCTGATGGCAACTGCTTCCTGATTTTTAAGGGAGGGGGGTTATGATATGACAGATGTCAACACACCTTACAAACAGGAAATATAGCACATGTTTGCTGGTATATTCTGTGACCGGTGCTGTATTGTCCAATGTGAGGTGTTGTGCTGACGTGCGTGCTGGTGTGTTGTGCCAACCAGGAAGAAGAAGAAGCTTCTGAAGGAGAGGAGGAAGCAGAGGGAGAGGGTGGCACTGAAGATGGACCTGCCGGGAGTCTCCATCGCAGATGGCAACGACTGCTCCATGTTCTCCCTCGCAACCATTAACAAGGCCACGGTAACACAGAGACCCATATGCATGCACATACACACACCAATTGACCATGGACATGGTTTTGAATAGATTTTTAGAAAGGTCGTTTTTGTTTTTGACTCATAAAATGGTAATGTATTGTATTTCTCATGATTGTGAAAAGCTTCATCTTTCCCCTCATTCCGTCCCTCTCCTAGGTTCTGTGTGAGATCACCAAGGGGGACATGAAGTTAGCTGATGCCATGGTGGAAGGGGAGGAGGACCTGTACTTCTCTGACGACGGTGACAGTGACGAGGTCTCCCTGGTCTCTGACCTGGATGATGACGACTTGGATGAGATCATAGAAAATCAGAAGGAGATGGCCAAGGACAAGGCCACCAAGAAAAAGTATGTCTTTCACTCAGTTTGTCTCTGTCTGTATCGCTGCTTTTGACACTCAGGGCAGTCACTTTAACTTCTTACATTAAATAACTTCTACTCAATCCACTTTTGGCTCATAACTTCATAAAAATGTTGGCAAAACTGCTGTTGCAATGTTACTTTTTATTATAATTTTTTTTTCAATGCTTAATGTGTGTTGTAGAGTGTCCTTCAGTGTGGAGAAGGAGGAGGAGGAGGAGGAGGAGGAAGAAGGGAGTGGCCTGATAGTGGAGCTGGAGGGAAAGGAGGAGAAGAGGGACCGTGAGACCAGCATGTGGTTCAGCAAGGTCTGTAGTACACACACAGTCACCCACACACAACACTCTGTACTCACACGCACAGTCAGACACACAACAACACGCTGCAGCCACACACAACACACTGTACTCACCCACACACTCACTGACCCACCCACACATACATGCTCACCGACACGCTGTAAGCGCCCACCCACTAACACAGACTTCCTCATGCACATGGAGTACTTTTATAGTACCCTTGGTTCTCTCATCTCTGTGACCTCTGACCTTATGATGTGACTTTCTGACCCCCACAGGACATCTTCTCTGAACTGGATCTGGACGGAGATGCAGCGAGCGAGCTGCGGCAGACACAGATGCTACAGAACAAGGACCCTACAGGTACAGGAAGAGTACAGCAGGACTGCATCGCAATAAAGTGTTTTCCTCCCCTCCTGTTTGATAGGTGGAAATTCCCAGTAGGTGTCCACCATATTGCTTTCAGCCCAGTGTAGGTAAAAGGGAAGAGTCCACTTTAGACTGAGATTTGTCCGTAGTGAGAAGAGTGTTGGATGAACTTTTTGTAACACCTTTGTTGTGTCTCCAGCCAAGGGGAAGAAGAGGAAAACCCAAAAGGAGCCTGATACGGCCCAGCCCGAGGGGGAAGAGGCGGGGCCTTCACAGGAAGCTGGGGCAGAGGGGGATCGCGACAGCTGCTCTGATGACAACAGCAGTGACGAGGATGATGAGAAGTCAGGGCTCATGTCACATGACTTATTAAAGAATAGACTAGAACTTTTGTCCCATTTTGTCATATTGTTAACAAAATACCTTTTCATCAATTTTGCAGGATTCTGATAGCGAACAGATTGAAAAATTATTGAAGGAATTCTTTGATTTGAGATTAATATTAGATTGCACAGTCTTCTATTTGACAGATTCCAACAGGGGTAGTGCTGGTAGACATGACTTGGCTTATGACCAAAATATGCACTTTCCCCCGTCCTCTAAAAGTGTAAACATCATGTGTGGTCTACAGGAGTATCGCTCAGATGAAGGCGGCTAAAGGGTCYGGCGGTATCCAAGGAGACGGCGACGACGACTTCCAGGTGGTGCCAGTGGAGAGCACCAGTGAGTAAAGAGAACATGTCTAGGGCGCGAGCCTTAGAGTGACTGTTTAGACCATAGACCATTAGACCAATGGCAAGATTTTAAGCGGTCCTAAAGCTTTAACTGGTGTGTGTTCCCCCAGGCAAGCGTGCTCGCATCATGAATGCAGAGGGTTTGGCCCTGGGCTGTCAGATCGCCACCTCCAAGAAGAGATCAAGGGACCTGGTTGACGGCTCCTTCCACAGGCAAGATTAGCTGATTACTTTGTGTGTGTGTGTGTGTGTGTGTGTGTGTGTTCACTAATGATACTACTTATTTAGCCATGCCATGTATTATTTCTGTGTGACAATGTATGTGTTCAGGTTTGCTAGCTCGGAGGACCAGTGCGAGGTGCCCGAGTGGTTCGTGGATGACGAGAAGAAACACAGGAATAAGCCTATCCCCGTCACCAAGGAGATGGTGGAGGAGTACAAGGCAAAATGGAAGGAGATCAACGCCAGGCCCATTAAACGAGTGGCTGAGGCCAAGGCCAGGAAGAAGAAGAGGGTGAGAGAGTGAGAGAGAGATGGTGGAACGAGAGGGTAGAAGTAGAGGGGGAAAGATAATATTATGAAGGGAAATGGAAGGGAGACAGGGGAATGAGGGTAGAAGAGGATGTTGGGTAAAAAGGTGGGAGACAGATRGAGAAAGGGTGTAAAGATGGAGGATGCAGCATACAGTATGTGACCTTTGTTTATCTGTGCGGTATGACAGATGCTGAAGAAGATGGAGTCAGCCAAGAAGAAGGCAGAGGCCGTGGTCAACACAGTGGACATTGGTGAAAGGGAGAAGATGGCCCAGCTAAAGAGGTACAAATGCAATTTTACACCATCAAAACCTCTGCGACTACATGTACCACAACCATTTACACTGCTACATCTCTGGCAGTGACATGTCCCATTACAGTAGGACTTTACTACACATGTGGCTAGCTAAATAACTACCACTTTACTCTACCAGTGACATGTACCACCAACATTTTACTTTAGTAAGTAAAGTCCCTTCTCTCTGTTCTTTTAGTATCTATAAGAAGGCGGGCCTTGGTAAGGAGAAGAGGGAGGTCACGTACGTCGTGGCCAAGAAGGGCTCTGGTACCAAGAGGGTTCGTCGTCCGGGCGGTGTCAATGGCCAGTTCAAAGTGGTGGACGGCCGCATGAAGAAGGACATGAGAGGCATGCAGAGGAAAGAGCAGCGCGAGAGAGGGGGCAAAAAAGGAGGGAAGGGGAAAGGAGGGGGGAAAGGAAAGGGCAGGGGTGGTGGAGGAGGAGGATTTAAGGGTGGAAGAGGAGGGATGAAGGGTGGAAAAGGACGTCCTGGCAGGAAATGAGTAAAAGAACACCGCTCTGTCCCCTCCTTTTGTTTTCGGAGGTTAAATTATCTTTCCCCTCCATTTTGTATCTGAGAGTTGTCATATAGGCAAGCTAAGATGGCTGCCACACTGCTGGTTCTGCTACAGTGGAATTGTGGGCAACAGAGCTTCCCTGGTGTACTTTGAGACCCTCTACCGAAACAGTGACCTCCGTACTGAAAAGCATGATAAAACAATACAGGTATCCTCCAATCTTTTGGGTAAATAAAAGGAGTGCTGTGTGTACATCTTTCTATGAGAGGGTGTCCTACTTGCCTTACATCCGGTGTTGACTGAMGCTGTTTCAGTGCACACCCTAAACCACTCTGTAATAAATGGTTTAGATCAAGATTTCACATGAATAGAAGTGTATTAAAATACATGTGCTTTCCACAGATGTTCTTTTAAATCTTGTAAATACTGATTTCACAATAAATGTCTTGATGAAACAAGTTAACTGATCATCTGTACCTCCCTGATTCTCTTCACGAACTAAAGTTTCTTCATCCGATGGTCACCCCTACAACGATTTGAAATTCAATATTTTTTACTCATGTTAATCTGATGGACTGTCAGCCCTTCTATTTTAAACTATGTTCTCACCATCATTTGCTCATGATTGGTGAACGCATTGGTCAACGTCACCATCCTCGGGCCGCTGGATGGGCGGAGTTTTTACTTTAGTCCAATGATAGGGTATACATCGAGTGTGTACGGAAGTGRTTCAACGCGGGTGTTTTGTCGATGTTGCAAACATCTGAAAAGGTAGCTAAACTGCTTTCTTATTGAATTAATGTCCTATTAGAAATTGTAGCAGCGTAATAATCATTTTGATAGCCAATCACACTTCTGTCGACTAAACATGCAGTCTTACAAGCCTATTACTTCTGTTAGCTAGCTAAACCGTTAGCCAAGCCAGAACCACCACTAGAGGATTTTGGCTACTTCTAGTAACTAGAGAGAAGTAACGATAGCTAACGTTATACATACAAGTTAATATATTAGACTATTGAAATTTGTTTGCATGCCATTGTTTGTCTCGATAATTGACAGCACATCGGAGTTGAAAAGAGCACAACCCACTCCTAGGTCCAGGCTATAAATTAAGTGAACATGCCTTTTCCCTCATTTACATTTACACATTTTAAGTCATTTTAGGCAGACGCTCTTATCCAGGCGACTTACAAATGTTGGAAGGTTCATACATTATCATTCCTGGTTCCCTCCCGTGGGAATGAACCACAACCTGGCGTTGCAAGCGCCATGCTCTACCAACTGCGTATCCTGGTGGGCGTGTGTCGGCCTGGAGGGTTTGACGACCAACATGATCACATCCCCTGTTTGTGGCTGCACAGTACGGACAAAAGCAGTGTCTCCAGATCCTCGCTGACGCAGGTCCTCTCCCCCCTCATCTCTTCTGATGCCTCCAATTTGGTCCTTTCATCCTCTCCGTCGCCTCTTCCCTCATTATTAGGCCTATTATATCCGTGTCTTTCAGGTGAGAGGTAAGGAGGATGGACTTTACTGAGTGTTACAGCGACACGGTGTCCAGTCTTGCCGTGGCAGCACGCGGAGAGAAATGTCAGGCGTGTGAGCTTACTGATCCAGAGAGGCTGCGTGTGGACAGCAGGGATAACCGTGGCTTGAACGCCCTCCACGAGGCTTGCAGCCGCCGGGCACCGTCGTATGTGTGCGCGAAACTCTTAAGGCTGCCGGTAGGTTTTGAGTTGAGAGAAGGGAACCATCTCTCTAATTTCTATGGCTCTTTTGTAAAAAATAAAATAAATTTCAATCTCCTTCATTGCTGCTGATCCGAAGGAACTGACCAAGTGAAAACCCAACCATAAGAGTGGAGGCTGGCTCATAAATGGCTGGAATCGAGTTAATGGAATAGGATCATCCACATCAATCGATTGTGGTTGATACCATTCCATTATAGTATCATACACAATCACACGATGTGGTTGATACCATTCCATTATAGTATCATAACAATCAACGATGCGGTTGATACCATTCCCACTGACTCCATTCCAGCCATTATTATGAGACCAGCCTCCACTGCAACCTAATGAGCTTCCACCATATTGTTTTCACCTGTCAAGTATTTTCCAATTAGTGAAAGGGAAGAGATGGGTTTTCAATTAATTGAATATAGTTTTATCTGAAGGTCACCTAAAAGGGGCATTTCAATATTCTAAAAGTGGGATCCTTCACTAAACCTCCTTGGCTCCTCTTTCCATTGGCTCTTTCAGCAGGAGCCTCCCGTGGTGCCTGCCTACATGGGCTCTCTGACACATGAGGGTGAGTCGGCGTTGTACCTGGCCGCGCAGCGCAGACACCTGGCCGTGGTCAAGCTCCTCCTCAGAGCCCACGCTGACATCAACCAGCCAACCAATGACCTGTCCTGCCCTCTCTACGCAGGTAAGGCACACCGACACAGACAAAACACTTGAACTTGTGCTATAGGTCTTATTAAAAGTGTGTGTGTGTGGTGTGTGTAGCAGTAGACTGTGGGCACACAGATATCGTGGAGTTGCTGGTGCGGAAAGGGGCAGAGGTTAACGGAACACACACAGCCTCCTGCTGGACCTGCCTTCATCAGGCTGCCTATAAAGGTCACAGTGACATTGTGCTATCCTGGTGGGCGTGTGTCGCCTGGAGGTGTTTGACGACCAGATGATCACTCCCCGTGTTTGTGGCTGCACAGTACGGACAAAAGCAGTGTCTCCAGATCCTCGCTGACGCAGGTACACATCTGTGTGTGCGCTTTCTGATTTTMWATWTTTTTTWWAAGCCCAGTTCAGTGAAAATTCTGTTTCTTCCCCCAGTGTTTTATATSATATTGTACCACAGCTGATGAAACAAGCACTGTAAAAACGTGTAAAAATTGGATGTGTTATTTCCTGATAGTTGCTGGTTAAAAATACAATCTACACAGGACCTTCTAATCAGCAGGTTTGCATGGGCGAGAGTTGCCGTTTTCCATGGTGACGTCACTAYACAGTAAATTGGTTATTAGACCAATAACAAAACGTTCCAAAACTGCCGATTTACAGCTAGTTTTCAATTTTACCCTCCCCATCAATAGGACCACTCCGACAGCCTAACAAAATGATTTCTTCAGGGGTTGTTTTATTGTTGCTAAAAAGCCATTTTTGCCCATTTTTTATGGAAATCTATAGGGCCTTTCACACTGCATTGTTCTTATCGCCAGGCGAGACTGCCTGGGTTAGCTTATCCTGTGTTCACACAACCATTTGTTAGCCCTGGGCTAAGGATTCACACTTGTATTCCAAAGCCTGGGCTAACGGACAAACACACATGCGACCAAATTCTCTCTCTGCCACGCGACCAATGTTATAACCAATAAGACATTTGTCCTCCTGCTTCTAGCCTAGCATTTGAAGCCTCCGCTTTAGCCTAGCATTTGAAGTCCTCTGCTTCTAGCATTTGAAGTCCTCTTGCTTCTAGCATTTGATCTCCTTGCTTCTAGCATTTGAAGTCCTCTTGCTTCTAGCATTTGAAGTCCTCTTGCTTCTAGATTTGAAGTCCTCTTGCTTTAGCATTTGAAGTCCTCTTGCTTCTAGCATTTGAAGTCCTTCCTGCTTCTAGCATTTTGAAGTCCTCTTGCTTCTAGCATTTGAAGTCCTCTTGCTTCTAGCATTTGAAGTCCTCTTGCTTCTAGCATTTGAAGTCTCCTGCTTAGCATTTGAAGTCCTCTTGCTTCTAGCCTAGCATTTGAAGTCCTCCTGCTTCTAGTATTTGTAATTTCAAAAGTGATGGTTTGAAAATTTAGAAAATAGCCATAACAACCAATGTTTTTGCACGGATTAAAGTATTTGTCTGCATATGGATGGATGAAATAATATAAATGTACTCATTAAGATAGCGTGCAGAACACATCACGAACATGTGCTAATTAAGTGAAAGTGCCGTTATTGTGATTGGACAGTGAATTCTATGCGTTGTTCTTGACCCCGTTTCACACGGGCTATTTTGGCACCATGTTTCTGGGGCTAGCCCCAAAAASTCAGTGCTAACCCTGCTCYGGCCCAGAGCYAGCTAGCCCTGGGCTAATGTTGGCGCTAGCCCACTTTACAATGCGCAAGTCTGAACACTCGCTTAGACCAGGACCAAAGTCTCCCTTAGCCCTGGGCTGAAATGCAGTGTGAATGCACCTTATACAGTAAGGTACTTAATTGTTACTCAGAAATGATTTGATATTGATATAAAAATGGCTGCATTGGGCCTTTAAGTCGCTGTATAAACATTGTATGTTGTTTACATGTTTGGGTTGTAGGTGCCAATGTGAACGCCCAGGCGTCAGACTTGGCAACACCGCTGCTGATTGCGTCACAGGAGGGCCACGAGGGCTGTGTGGAGATTCTTCTGGACCACAATGCCAACCCAAACCTGTCTTGTTCCGACAACTGGCCACAGCTCCCCATCCACGCAGCTGCCGAGTTCGGCCACAACACTGTCCTGGCCAGGCTGATTGCTGTGACAGACCGGGTGTGTGACCATGGAGAGGGTGAGTTGAGTCCGCTGTACTCTGCTGTGAAGAACAATCACAGCCACTGTGTAGATCTGCTRCTGAGGGCCGGCTTCAGCCCAGACGCCCAGGACTGTAGCTCCCTCTTCAGCTCAGACACCACATCGCCGCTCGCCTACACCCTCGCCTTGAAATGCACATCCTCCCAGCCCTTTAGCGATTCGGCTCGCTTGCTGGTAGCCGCAGGGGCCACTTTGACCGGGCGGGAATGGCTCTACATTCTGGCCATGTGCAAATCCGATGTGCTGCAGTATGTCTTACAACAAAGGAGCATCCCCAGACCAGAGCAGCTAAGCAGGACCATCTCGCTCTGCTCTAGGCCAGAGCAGCAGAGCAGCAGCCCACTCAGTCCAGAAGAGTTGCGTGGGCTGGTGTGTGAGGCGCTCGACATGGTATGCCATGCCTCCTATTGGTTGCCCACGTTACTTCAGGCAGGCCTGGAGCCCTCCCTACTGTTGCAGCAACCTTACACGCTGAGGAAGGCAGACAGTGAGGTTTTGAATTACTTCCTGCAGTTTGTCAATTGGTCGACTCTCTCTCACCCACTAAAGGATATACTGCTACCCCGAAAGGAGAGCACCTGGAGGCCACATCACGGTAAGACACACGTACAAATATTACATTTTTTGCATTTAGCTGAAGAACGTCTTATCCAGACAGACTTAAAATAAGGACATTCAACCACTGGATAATATGCACACAACTAATAGCGACACATGCGCACACACACGGAAAACTGTCAACAGATGAATAATAATGGTGTGTGTGTGTGTGTGTGTGTGTGTGTGTATAGAGTGTGTGCCATCTCTCTCTCACCTCTGCAGGCTGCGGGTCAGGGAAGAGTTGGGTTCAGTGGCTCTGATGCAGACAGATGTGGTCCGACAGCTTCCTCTTCCCCCCCCACTGCAGATATACCTCCAGTTCAGAGACATCCCACCACCCTCACACGCAACACCAGTCCCACAGAGAGGGTTTCCACAGCGTCTATAACAATGACATACAGGGCTTCATATAACCTGCCACTGAAGAGATGTCCTCAATTAAAAAATAGCCACACACACACCCAGTTCCCTATGCACAGCTGTTCTGTTGATGTGTGATTTTGGAATAGATCAGCTCTATTTGAACACAGATGTTGGTGATAATGAATAGTTTTGTATGGTTTGTTTTGATTATTGTTCATTAAAACAAAGTATTAAGCTGTTTGAGTAAACCCTTTTTWATTTTYTTWATTTAAAAAAATCTGTTCCATTGTGGTTTTAGTTTGGGGGGAAAGTGTGCTGACAGTGGTTTGTAAAACATATTTTTCTAGTTCAAATATGCGTTTGTTTTTTCTTACCTCACCCCAACAATCCTCTAACCCTAACCTTCACAATCAGTTATTTTATCTACACCGGTCTAAAAATGAGGGTACAATCAGAATGTGGACAAGATCAGGACCCATGTCAGCACCTGGTATTAAGGTAATGTTCCTGTGTTTGCAGAGATTACATTCACGATAAACACTGCATATGTCGACRCAATCAGAAATTGCTTATAACCCGTGATTGGATTGAATCTCGGCCTTATTCAGTTTGGCCCGATGTTCAGCACACTGCAGATAGAAATGCAAGGTGTACACAACCCTCTACTCCATATGACAGAGAAACATGTCCATTACATTGCCATCTGCAGTACTCTGCTACATCCTATTACTACTGGACCATGGCAGGTGTCAGGACCTTGCTCCAACTGGACTCACAATGACCCAACTTCTATCTGAACAGGGATGATCTCTGCATTGTCTGTTGGGGCCCTCCAAGACCTATACTTGACAACAGGCAGTAACCAGCGGGTTACTACTGAAGGGTTGTCTTACTCCAGTCCCGAAGAGCTGGCTGTGCAGGCTTTTCAATCCTGTTGTGACACACCAGATTCAAGTATTCACTATTATGGTCTTCTCTCTGAACACTATCTAGCTGAAACAGATGCAGTTTGTGGGTGCTTATATTTGTCCTATTTTACATGTGTACAAGTGTGTATTATAAATGTGTGAATTGGAAAGTTTTATTTTTTTGCATATCCCAACTCCCCCTGAGACACCCTCTGAGAGTGGTGTTAATATAGGGCTGAACCCTGGACTTAGTCCTGGAGGACCCTGGAGAACTCTGGACCAGACCCTGGACTGAGTCCTGGAGAACCCTGGTACCCACCACCACACTGACCCTGAATGGTACCCACTACTGCGGTAATGAACATAATGAACCCAGCCCGGGTATGGTTGAACTCAGGGGGTTGTGGCCCTTGCCACAAAGTCCCATGATGTAGAGCGCTGCCTGCCAGGGCTGATCAGCCACTTTCTGAGAGGAAAGATACAAAGAGGAAAGTGAGAAGAAGAGGTAAGGTTTAAGACATATATAGAGAATACAGGTTAAAGGGAGAGAGGGGGGAGGCCATGAGGGAAGGTTAAAGACATGGGAAGAATGAGCAAGCGTACAGGTTAGAGGGAGAGAGGGGAGGCACAGGGGTAATGGTGTGCAATAGAGAGATGGTAAACGAGGGCAYGAGAGAGAGAGAGGGATTACCATCATTCACATGTTGCACTCGATCATTCCCTCTATTGTACAGGCAGACAATAAGGGCCATGGGTGAAGGGCTTAAAAAGGATAGACGCACGCAGACAGCCAACTACTCTGGACAGAGACAGCAACCAACAGGTATCTATCTGYAAACTTTTTTTATGGACTTTATACAAAACCATATCTTTGGAGACACCMCTGGATTTGGGGCCCTTTCCTGTTATTAAAGTATATGAAGAATTAAAAGTAATTAATTAAAACGTTTTTTTATTTATTTTATAAATGGGCCGGTTTTCATTTGTTTTAGAGCTTTTGGTCTTCTGATGAATTGAGGCTGCTGCAGGAATTGAAATGGCAACTATAGAATAATGTACCCTTTTCTCACTGTTGAGCTGGCCTGAACTGTACTGGGCTGATGTGGATATTTCTTCACATCATATATTTTCACATTGCCCTTTCCAGCAGCTATGGTGGATSGATAACTAGGCCAGCGTGGTATGGCACCCCATCATGCTGGTCACAGAGCAACATGCTGACAGATCTATTGCTTAGCATCAGAAGATTAGTTGTGAAGCGTTGGGGGAATTACTTGGAAACAATGGTTTGAATCAGCTTGTTCAGCATTCTCATTAACGTGCCTTTAGCTTTGTTAGCTTTGTTAGCTTTGTTAGCTTTGGTACTTGGTTGCTCTTGATCAGATGGAAATGTGCATTCAAAAGGTTTTGAAATGAAATTACATTTTTAGAATGGATTAGACATTTTTGTTTTGCTTAAACACACTTAGCATAATGTCTAGAAGTGCAGATGTCTTTGGTGTGCTTATATTATGGTACGTGTCACCACCTTCACATGCCATAAAACTAGAGATGTGTCCACTCTAAAGCGTAAAGGTGTTAAGGTTGACTTCCAAATAAAGGCCCTGCTTGAATMCTTCAAAAATGCATCCTTCCTTCAGTCCTTTCTTTTTAACCTAATCACAGATCAGACTACATTGCGTTCCCTTATGAAAGTATGCCAGATTAGACCCAAGGACGGATGCATTTGATCAAATTGAGCTCATGGCTGAAACAGTTTACAAGGCCACACACCGTTGCMGTATCCACCCGTGTCTACTCCAGCACGTGTCCCCCCCAGCAGATGGGGAGGGTAAAGCAAAGGGCTGGTGGATGTCCCAGTGGGAACAATGTGCTGATCTGAGCTGTGTGGAAAGTTAATCACCATCACCTTGCCCTCAGAGCCAACAACAATAATAACCTGAAGTATCAACAGAATTCTGTCATGCACATTTTAAAAGGGACCTTCCTCCTTTACCTTTAGTTTGAACTTAGACTTGCTCGKTTGGACTGCAACTGTTGAAGGGAGTTTGAATAAAGTTTGKTTAAAAAAWATATATATGTTTCGCATTTGAYGATGGTTTGATGTATTTCAATGTCTCTGAACCTGCTATAAAAGGCAAAAAAAAATTTTTTAAAGGCTTACATAGGCAAAAAGGCACAGGCTGTCGCTTCTCTATGTGATTATGAAACTTTCTGGTTGGTTTTCTCAGAGGAGCAAAAATCTATTAATTCAACAGCAAGTCTCTATCTAATGTATGTCATGAGTATGACGTTTTTTACAGCCTGATCTATTTTAAAAACAGGCTGTAAAAAAACTTAACACATGGTTCACTTTTTGAAAAGTAACAAATGTTTTCCTATACTTGGTGATGTACAGGATATAACAACATATGGTTAGAGTGATACATAGTGATTAACTGTCTATTCCTCTCTCATTTCTCTACATCAAATAGTTGCGGTGCATTTAGGAGGACTGTGCTATCCCAGGGTTCTCCTTGATGCTGTACACTTTAGCAGGAGGGGGTACACTCTGTGGGGTGGCCGCCCTCGTGCTCCTCATCGTCTCCACGGCGACCGACTTCTGGATGCAGTACCGCTACTCGGGAGCGTCGGCCAATCAGGGCCTCTGGAGGTTTTGCATCAATCACAAGTGCCACGCCCACACCATCACTGTGGGTGAGTACTGAGTAGTAGAGTGTACAATCTACTTTTAACTTGTGTTTTTGGATCCGCTCGACTTTTTAACTTGTTTTAGGATGCGCTCAACCTTTTAACTTGTGTTTTAGGATGCGCTCGACTTTTAACTTGTGTTTTAGGATCCACTCTCTTAATTTGTCTTACTTTCATGACAGTGTTATGACCAGATAATGACAAGTTGTCAGCAGACATTGACATGGTTATGACCGTGTCATAACCAGTTTTTGTTAAACACAGACCTGCCAACTATTTAGAAATGTATGAATCACACAACTCCAATACATATGTAGGCCTACATGACCGACAGATATCATTATATCATTATTATTATATCATACCGACAGTATCATTATATCATTATTATTATATCATACCGACAGCTATCATTATATCATTATTATTATATCATACCGACAGCTATCATTATATCATTATTATTATTATCTACCAACAGCTTTCATTATATCATTATTATTATATCATACCGACAGCTATCATTATATCATTATTATATCATACCGACAGCTATCATTATATCATATTATTATTATACATACCGACAGCTATCATTATATCATTATTATTATATCATACCGACAGATCAAGAAATGATAGCTGCACAGAGGAAGGAGATCACTTACCAATGTTAATATACTTATATGACGGTGTCCTCTCTGCACAGCCTTCTGGGATGCGACAAGGGCCTTCATGCTGCTGTCTGTGCTGAGCTGCTTTGCTGGCGTATTGCTGGGCCTGAGTGCCTTCGCCAACGGCACCAAGAGCAGGAGGGTCCGRACTGGGGGCTTCGCTCTGCTCCTGTCAGGTAAACACCCGATCTGAAAAGACAGGAAGGTTAAACGCATGTAAGACCTACCRGGGGTTTACTTTGACCTGTCCAGTTCCTTCGGGGAGAGTTGGAGGAGATGAGAGGTGGATGAGAGGGAGAGGAGAGGTGGAGAAGAGGTAGAGGAGAGGAAAGGAGACTATGAACGTAGGAAGTATGGGATAGTGGAGCAGTCAATAATTATTTTTAGTACATTATTTAATAGATTTGTTTATAGACTTGAACATCACTATTCTTCAAAAAGTGTTTCTGCTTTGGCCACAACAGGTGTTTCTCTTCCTCCACCACTCTGTTTCATCCCTCAGGTTTCCTAGCTCTGTTAGCTCTGGCCATCTACACTGGCGTGACGGTCAACTTCTTTGGCAAGCGCTTCCTTGATTGGCGCTTCTCCTGGTCCTACATCGTAGCTTGGGTGGCCATCATCTTATCTTTCGCTGCTGGTAAACTCCTTCTCTAATAAACCCATCAGCCTTTAATGTGTTTTTAGATAGTATGTATTGTACACAAGCTATATTGCTATGTAGTGTACAGTCTGTAGTGTTAATATTGTAGCAGGGTTTTTATCCTCTGCAATCGATCTTCGATTAGCAATACTCACACTCCTTCCACAGATACGTGGTTAGGATGGATCTGCCAGCAACGGACAGTGCAGGTGCTGTAGATTGTGTCAATGTCACATGGGCTGCAAATAGCTTTTCAGGCCATCCAAATTCAGACTTGCCAGAAGTCTTAGTCCCTCTAAGTACAGGGTCTTGGCATATTGTCAATGTAAGGCAGTGACCATTTCCTTGATCTTTCAGGTGGGTTCCAACTCTGTGCCGATCAGAAGAACATTGCCGAACTGCCTCCTACCAATGTTCAAGAAAGCTRAATGGAAGTAATCTTTTACCTGCACACTAAAGAAACAGCTACCAACCACCCGTCTTTACTATTGTCACAGATAGCAATGTGACAGCAGCTATGGAAACAACATGTTTGGCAAAATCTGCTGAACAGAATAAATAGGATTATTTGACTCCAGCTTTTGGTCTCTAGTTCACTGCTTAGTCTTTTAATCTGTTTTCTGGTTAATAGACAATGAAGTCATGTACGGGATGTTCTAATTGTTTAAACAAATGCTAATTGACCACTTTCCAGGTTACTGAATCACACCCTTAAGCCTGGGGGCGTGGTTTAAAGCAGGGTTAGGGTTGTGCTTCCACAAATCCATCCCTACTTACCTCTGGATGGCACTTTAGTTGTGTAAAGGCAACAGAGTAGAGCGATAGAAAGGGCCAAACCGCAACAGGAGCCTTAAAAATACTGTAGGCTACATTTGCAGGCCAGAAAATATCCCTACATTAACATATGCATGTAACTGGGCAGCAGGTAGCCTAGCGGTTAAGAGCGTTCGGACAGTTGCCGAAAGGTCACTGGTTTGAATCCCCGAGCAGACTAGATGAAAAATCTGTCCCTTGAGCAATACACTTAGCCCTAATTGCTCCTGTAAGTTGCTCTCGATAAGAGTGTTTGCTAAATGACAGAAACGTTCTAAATGTAACTTTTGCATGTACAGTGGCAAGAAAAAGTATGTAAACCCTTTGGAAATACCTGGATTTCTGCATAAACTGGTCATAAAGTTTGATCTAATCTTCATCTAGGTCACAACAATAAACAGTTTGCTTAAACTAATAACACACAAACATTTATGTCTTTATTGAACACCCCGTGTAAACATTCACAGTGCAGGGTGGGAAAAGTATGTTGACCCTCCTTTGGCAGCAATAACCTCAACAAAACGTTTTCTGTAGTTGCAGATCAGACCTGCACAACGGTCAGGAGGAATTTTGGACCATTCCTCTTTACAAAACTGTTTCAGTTGAGCAATATTCTTGGTGTCTGGCGTGAACTGCTCTCTTGAGTTCATGTCACAGCATCTCAATTGGGTTGAGGTCAGGACTGACTGGGCCACTCCAGAAGGCACATTTTCTTCTGTTGAAGTCATTCTGTTGTTGATTTACTTCTGTGTTTTGGGTCTTTGTCCTGTTGCATCACCCAACTTCTGTTGAGCTTCAATTGGCAGACAGCCGAACATTCTCCTGCAAAATGTCTTGATAAACTTTGGAAGTCATTTTYCCGTCGATGATAGCAAGCTGTCCAGGCCCTGAGGCAGCAAAGCAGTCCCAAACCATGATGCGCCCTCCACCATAATTTACAGTTGGGATGAGGTTTTGATGTTGGTGTGCAGTGCCTTTTTTTCTCCAGTGTTGTGTTCCTTCCAAACAACTCAACTTTAGTTTAATCTGTCCACAAAATATTTGGCCATTAGCGCTGTGGAACATCCARGTGTATGTTTGMAAACTTCAGATGTGCAGCAATGTTTTTTTTGGACAGCAGAAGCTTCTTCCGTGGTGTCCTCCCATGAACACCATTCTTGTTTAGTGTTTTACATATTGTAGACTCGTCAACAGAGATGTTAGCATGTTCCAGAGATTTCTGTAAGTCTTTAGCTGACACTCTAGGATTATTCTTAACCTCATTGAGCATTCTGCTCTGTGCTCTTGCAGTCATCTTTGCAGAACGGCCACTCCTAGGGAGAGTAGCAACAGTACTGAACTTTCTCCATTTAGACAATTTGTCTTACCGTGGACGTGGACATCAAGGCTTTTAGAGATACTTTTGTAATCCTTTCCAGCTTTATGCAAGTCAACCATTCTTAATCTGAGGTCTTCTAAGATCTCTTTTGTTCGAGGCATGGTTCACATCAGGCAATGCTTCTTGTGAATAGCAAACTCAAATTTTGGGAGTTTTTTTGTAATAGAGCAAGGCAGCTCTAACCAACATCTCGTCTGATTGATTGGACTCCAGGTTAGCTGACTCCTATTAGCTTTTGGAAAAGTCATTAGCCTAGGGGTTCACATACTTTCCCCAACCTACACTGTGCATCTTTAAATCGATGTATTTAATATAGACCAAAAAAACGTTAATTTGTGTGTTACTAGTTTAAGCACGCCGTCTATTGTTGTGACTTTTTACCAATTTATGCAGAAATCCAGGTAATTCTGAAAGGGTTCATACTTTTTCTTGCCACTAAACAAAAATGATAGATACAGTACTTCTTGCAACAGTTGATTTATTTTTGAACAAGACCAAAGCAAAATCTCACAGAGACTTTGATTTACATAGAATGCAAATAAATACAGTAATCAAATAGAATAAAATGACAATTATTTACAACACTTCAATAATGCTTCAATAATGAAATCTTCATTGAGATTCTTGCATTGTGACCATTTGAAGACATACTACATGTGCTGTCTACTGGTGGGGAAGGACGGCGACTGACAGTACTGCTTTATGTCATGTAGGCATACATCTTTTAGCCCAACATCTGACTACAACTACCCAACCGTAACAGGATATAACAGACGTCACTTCAACGCTCTTCATGTCCCGTCAACACAGARTACCCAGTATTGAGCTAGTCAGACAGATGTTAGATTGTCGATATGTTTCAAGTTGTCRGTCGAAAAACAAGAGGGGAAAAAAACAAGTTAAAACAAAAATCACAGACTGATATATTGCAACGGTACAATGGGATTCTCAATGAAGAGTGGATTGAGCATTATCTCTGTGGTGGACAAGGACAAACTCAATGTGTGTGACAACCCCAACCCTGAGTGGTGCCGTGACCCTGAAACCGGCAGGTTGCACCCACCCCTGAGAAGAACATAAGGTCTTAGCACCATCAAATTACTAAACTAAAGAATGAAAACGCCTGCTTCCCCACCACCTCAGTCAAATGTTATGTCTTTGGATTTGGGCAGGTTCAGCAACTTTTAAAGTGCCCTCGCTTGCTCACCAGAGACATTATTTTGGCCTCACTTTTTTTTTTTTTTTTTAAACAAACAATTCTCACCACAACAGACTCCATAAAAAAAAAAAAAATCCCTACAGGTTGCTAATCCCCCCCCATGGATAATCTTTATTGCATATTGAAATACATTTTCTGGACCACCTATTTTTTGCTTTGTTTAAAATTAGGACCTCACTAACAACGTCACTTGATAGTTACACTTTTATGGTTGTTCTCTCAAAAAAGGTGACTCAAATGAGTGTGCATAATATATCAGTCAAGTATCCGATGTTCCAGACACATGCAATAACATACAATATGTTGCTACTTGAACAGTCCTGAAACGTCTGAACCAGCAGGAACAAGTGTTTGTTCTCAACAGGCCTGTCAACGACTAGGTTTGATTCTTTGCTTTTCACAGGTCAGTTCCTTCTAAAACAGTACAGAAGTCATCAACAGATGTATTAAAATCTGAATAAGACAATAGTATTGGTTTGGAATATCCAAAACTACTTTGATGATCAAAGTAGTAGAAGAGGGAAGTAGTAGAAAATGGAACCTCTACAAAAGAGACGACGTTCAACCTGATCGTACTCTTTTTGGCACGTTGAAGATGCATACATCCAGTGAGAATCAAGGGAGTGGCCTCCAAAGCATTGATCATTAAAACAGGTTTAAATCATGCCAATGGCAGGATTAATACTGCTGATCTTAAAGAGAGGAGAGGAAGAGACTGTCAGGAGAGGAAATCAAAATGGTTGCTCGGCTAGCTGATCCGTGTAAGAGAAGATATTTATTGTTATCATTATGGCCGATTACCAGAAGAATCCTTCAAGAGTACCCGCATATGACTTAGTAGTGAAAGATTAAATACAGATCGACTTGTAACACCCTGATGAAGTGATACCATAGTAGGAGATAAGAGTCATAAGTMATCTCTGTGCACTCTGCATCTTTGGCCTTGCATAGCACTTGTACCTTAGTGTTAAAGGTGTTAAAAAAGCAAACCCAGGACTAGGCTGGAATCAGGTCGTCTGCACAGACCACATGCTCTTGAAGAGAATACATAGGATGGAAACGAGCACACATTCCAGAGTTCTCTGAGTAATCGCTTCTTGTCAATCTGATCCGAGAGCAGATTGAGTTGACKATCGCCTCCCCTCTTCAGTTGGTGCTCAGTTTGAGCCAGTTGGCTTTGGTTTCAAGTCAGGCACACAGCAGATCRTGTGTGTGTGTCCTGTGTTGGCTTGGCTCTGCTTGCTGCGAGTCGTGGCTGGCCTGGGTCTAGCTCTCTTAAATATAGCCCTTTCAGATACCCATCGGTCTCTGAAATCATACAGGGAGGTGACGGGCCATCACTAGAACACCATCAAAATGTCTCCTAGTTCTTCCTTCAAGTTCTTCTAGGAAGAGGACAGTATATCTTCAACACGAGAGCTCCAGTTCTCTTTTTTCATTGTTAGATCTTCAACTGGCGCCATATTGTCACATCCTCCACTCATGAGTCATCCAACATCTCCTCCGGCCAATCAGGGTTATGTGTCCTTATACCTAAGAAAGTGAAAGAAAGCAGTTCAGTATAATTATTTAAAAAAATAAAGGCAATACAAAAGGATTTGGCTTTGCATCAACTGAGCTGCATCTCTTATGGGAATTTGAAAGTCAGAACTCTGAAAAGGGGAGGGAGAGGAAACTTGCACAACCACAAAAGGGCAGATAAGATATCTTAGGTCATCAGAAGTCTCAGTTAATAATTGTCTGAAATCACACCTGTGTATAACCACAGCACAGGTATACGGGCATATGTCTCTCATAGAGATCTTGGACCAGGCTGCTGCTCAATCTGCTTGAGCCAACTGACCAGGTCCTACCACTGTATAGCCATCAAAGATGGGTGCCTAAAGCCCGCCAGAATCTGGAGCCAGGCAAWGAAAATAGTCATGCTTGCGTTCATATATAAAAAGGCAAGTTTAAATTAAAGAAATGACATGGTTGCTAGTTGTGGYTGTGACATGTTATGTGGAGGTTAGGATATGGTTGGGTGGGGGTCGTCTTACCCACTCTGTGAGGAGAATTCAGGGAGGGCACCTAGAGAGGTCAGCTGTTCCTCCAGAGCCACGATGCGGAGGCCGATGTACCCCGACGATAGCAGCAGCAGTACCACCCTAAAACACAGAATGTTAAGTCACACTCTCGTGCAGCTTCATTTTACATCAATTCAAAGCAGACATGCAAAACGAGTTTCCTCCAAATCTATTGTCATCGTGTGGTAGAGCACGGAGAAGAATGGGAGAAACTCGTAGCGTCACACCCAAGGAGACTCGAGGCTGTAATCGCTGCCAAATGTGCTTCAACAAAGTACTGAGTAAAGGGTCTGTATACTTATGTAAATGTGATGTTTATTTAAAAAAAAAAAAAGTAGCAAAAAATAACCTGTTTTTTCTTGTTATTTTGGGGGTATTGTGTGTAGATTGATGAGGGGGAAAAACAATTGAATCAATTTTAGAATAAGGCTGTAATGTAACAAAATGTGGAAAACGTCAAAGGGTCTGAATACTTTCCGAATGCACTGTAGTCTTCAAAGAGCACATTCCAATGCTTAAACTTAGTCTCACACAGCAGGTAGTACTATATCTAGATATGGCGCTGCTGGACCTTATGTAACTCACAGGTCAGAACTGCTGCTGCAATATGTTACTTTTTTGGGGGGGGTGACACGACAATTCAAAGAAATGCGAGTTATAGATCTGTCACTCATTGAAAGCCAGTCTAAGAAGCTGTAGATCTGTTCAATGTGCGCTATTTCTATGCTTCCCATTCTTCTGCCTCTTCCTTTCGGTTTTGATCACACAGCTAAAAATACAATATTTTGGGTTATGGAAAATATTTTCCACAGCGGTTTAGATGGTACAATGAYTCTCTATACTTGCTTGTTTTGTCACAAACTGAAATTTGCYAAACTATTAGAATCTTAGCAATCAGGAAACGGCAGCGCGATTTCTGMATAGTGCATCTTTAACCAGACACATAGCTTTTGTTAATCTCGTTGTTTTATCACGTGTGACTACGCCTGGAAACGTGTTGGTTACCATGCATACGCCTGGAAACGTGTTGGGTACCATGCCTACAGAGTACACGCCTGGAAACGTGTTGGTTACCATGCACACGCCTGGAAACGTGTTGGTTACCATGCATACGCCTGGAAACGTGTTGGTTACCATGCATACGCCTGGAAACGTGTTGGTTACCATGCCTACAGAGTACACGCCTGGAAACGTGTTGGTTACCATGCCTACAGAGTACACGCCTGGAAACGTGTTGGTTACCATGCCTACAGAGTACACGCCTGGAAACGTGTTCTGTGAAACGAGAGACCCTAAAGCTTACACACTCACGAATGCATTCAAACTGAGCAAACACAGAATAGGCTACGTGTTTAGTAAATAGAGATTATTAAAGGATGAGTGTTGAAAGAGATTGTGATATCTCACATCTCAAAATAGGGCTACTTAATGTTAGATCACTCAATTCCAAGGCAGTTATAGTCAATGAACTAATCACTGATCATAATCTTGATGTGATTGGCCTGATGGAAACATGGCTTAAGCCTGATGAATTTACTGTGTTAAATGAGGCCTCACCTCCTGGTTACACTAGTGACCATATCCCCCACGCATCCTGCAAAGGTCGGAGGTGTTGCTAACATTTACGATAGCAAATTTCAACTTACAAAAAAAACTACCTGCGTTTTCATCTTGAACTTCTAGTCATGAAATCTATGCAGCCTACTCAATCACTTTTTATAGCTACTGTTCACAGGCCTCCTGKGCCATATACAGCATTCCTCACAGAGTTCCCTGAATTCCTATCGGACCTTGTAGTCATGGCAAATAATTCAAAYTTTTGGTGACTTTAATATTCACATGGAAAAGCCCACAGACCCACTCCAAAAGGCTTTCGGAGCCATCATCGACTCAGTGGGTTTTGTCCAACATGTCTCCGGACCTACTCACTGCCACAGTCATACTCTGGACCAAATTTTGTCCCGTGGAATAAACGTTGTGTATCCTAATGTTTTTCCTCATAATCCTGGACTATCGGACCACCATTTTATTACGTTTGCAATCGCAACAAATAATCTGCTCAGACCCCAACCAAGGAGCATCAAAAGCCGTGCTATAAATTCTCAGACAACCCAAAGATTCCTAGATGCCTTTCCAGACTCCCTCCACCTACCCAAGGATGTCAGAGTACAAAARTCAGTTAACCACCTAACTGAGGAACTCAATTTAACATTGCGTAATACCCTAGATGCAGTTGCACCCCTAAAAACATTTGGTCATAAGAAACTAGCTCCCTGGTATACAGAAAATACCCAAGCTCTGAAGCAAGCTTCCAGAAAATTGGAACGGAAATGGCGCTCGACCAAACTGGAAGTCTTCCGACTAGCTTGGAAAGACCGTACCATGCAGTATCGAAGAGCCCTMACTGCTGCTCGATCATCCTATTTTTCCTAACATAATTGAGGAAAATAAGAACAATCCAAAATGTMTTTTTGATACTGTCACAAAGTTAACGAAAAAGCAGCATTCCCCAAGAGGATGGCTTTCACTTCAGAAGTGATAAATTCATGAACTTCTTTGACGAAAAGACCATGATCATTAGAAAGCAAATTACAGACTCCTCTTTAAATCTGCGTATTTCTCCAAAGCTCATTTGTCCTGATTCTGCACAGCACTGCCAGTACCAAGGATCAAGGGAGACACTCAAGTTTTTTTAATACTATATCTCTTGACACATTGATGAAAATAATCATGGCCTCTAAACCTTCAAGCTGCATACTGGACCCTATTCCAACTAAACTACTGAAAGAGCTGCTTCCTGTGCTTGGCCCTCCTGTTGAACATAATAAACGGCTCTCTATCCACCGGATGTGTACCAAACTCACTAAAAGTGGCAGTAATAAAGCCTCTTGAAAAAGCCAAACCTTGACCCCGAAAATATATTTTTTAAACTATCGGCCTATATCGAATCTCCCATTACTCTCAAAAAGTTTAGAAAAAGCTGTTGCGCAGCAACTCACTGCCTACCTGAAGACAAACAATGTATACGAAACACTTCAGTCTGGTTTTAGACCCCATCATAGCACTGAGACTGCACTCGTGAAGGTGGTAAATTACCTTTTAAATGGCGTCAGACTGAGGCTCTGCATCTGTCCTCGTGCWCCTAGACCTTAGTGCTGCTTTTGATAGCATCGATCACCACATTCATTTGGAGAGATTGGAAACCCAAATTGGTCTACACGGACAAGTTCTGGCCTGGTTTAGATCTTATCTGTCAGAAGGATATCAGTTTGTAGATGGTTTGTCCTCTGATAAATCAACTAAATTTCGGTGTTCCTCAAGGCTCCGTTTTAGGACCCCTATTGTTTTCACTACATACATTTTACCTCTTGGTGATGTCATTCGGAAACATAATGTTAACGTTCACTGCTATGGGGACGACACAGCTGTACATTTCRATGAAAYRTGGTGAAGCCCCAAAATTGCCCTCCCTGGAAGCCTGTGTTTCAGACATAAGGAAGTGGATGGCGGCAAATGTTCTACTTTTAAACTCGGACAAAACCGAGATGCTAGTTCTAGGTCCCAAGAAACAAAGAGATCTTCTGTTGGATCTGACAATTAATCTTGATGGTTGTACAGTCGTCTCAAATAAAACTGAAGGACCTCGGAGTTACTCTGGACCCGGATCTCGTTTGACGAACACATCAAGACTGTTTCAAGGACAGGTTTTTTCCATCTACGTAACGTTGCAAAAATCAGAAACTTGAAGAAGAAAAAAATGAATCCATGCTTTTGTCACTTCTAGGTTGAGACTACTGCAATGCTCTACTTTCCGGCTACCCAGATAAAGCACTAAATAAACTTCAGTTAGTGCTAAATACGGCTGCTAGAATCTTGACTAGAACCCCAAAATTTGATCATATTACTCCAGTGCTAACCTCTCTACACTGGCTTTCTGTTAAGGCAAGGGCTGATTAAGGTTTTACTGCTAACCTACAAAGCATTACATGGGCTTGCTCCTACCCATCTTTCTGATTTGGTCCTGCCGTACATACCTACACGTAMGCTACATTCACAAGACGCAGGTCTCCTTATTGTCCCTAGAATTTCTAAGCAAACAGCTGGAGGCAGGGCTTTCTCCTATAGAGCTCCATTTTTAAGGAATGGTCTGCCTATCCATGTGAGAGACCCAGACTCAGTCTTGACCTTTAAGTCTTTATTGAAGACTCATCTCTTCAGTAGATCCTATGATTGAGTGTAGTCTGGCCCAGGAGAGTGAAGTTGAACAAAGGCTCTGGAGCAACAAACCGCCCTTGCCGTCTCTGCCTGGCCGGTTCCCCTCTCTCCACTGGGATTCTCTGCCTCTAACCCTATTACAGGGGCTGAGTTACTGGCTTACTGGTGCTCTTCCATGCCGTCCCTAGGAGGGACCCACTTGAGTGGGTTGAGTCACTGACGTGATCTTCCTGTCCGGGTTGGCGCCCCCCCCCCCTTGGGTTCGTGCCGTGAGGGAGATCTTCGTGGGCTATACTCGGCCTTGTCTCAGGTTAGATAGTTGGTGGTTGAAGATATCCCTCTAGTGGTGTGGGGGCTGTGCTTTGGCAAAGTGGGTGTGGTTATATCCTGCCTGTTTGGCCTTGTCTGGGGGTATCGTCGGATGGGGCCACAGTGTCTCCYGACCCCTCCTGTCTCAGCCTCCAGTATTTATGCTGCAGTAGTGTGTGTGTCGTGGGGGGGCTATGGTCAGTCTGTTATCTGGAGTATTTCACCTCCCCCTCTCCCCTGAGCCCTAGGACTACCTGGCCTGATGACTCCTTGCTGTCCCCAGTCCACCCGGTCGTGCTTTGACATCAGCTGATGTAAGAAGGGCTTTGTAAATACATTTGATTGAGACGTTAGAGGTCACTTACAGGTTAAAGGTTATTTAGAGGTYGCTTACAGTATTAGGTAGATGAAGAGGAGAGTGTTGAGGCTGCTGGCGTCTCTCTGGATGAGAAGGGAGCAGGCGTTCCGTGTCACACTCCACACCCATGAGCCACCTGACCCAGAAGAAATGGAACAACACTTGGTTAACATCTGTAGGTCATCTCCAGCCAGGACGKCTTTTATTTAAAATCGCCAAATAAAATAAAATCCACTTCAGCAAACACAACAGGCTTGTCAGTGGCTCGCTGCATGAAAGTTTTTGTACAGTCACGTGCATTTCTGTTTGTGTGAGAAAAGGAGCCAGCCAGAAACATAGACCTACATTGTGGGTGGTTAGCTGAGAGGTCCTCTGAGGCGCTGTCTCTCTGCTGTGTGTTTTTGCTCCTCGGGGTGGAGTTGCTCCCTTGAGGCACTAGGTCTGAGAAGAAAAAAAGAGGGGGGCGGGGGGCATACACGTTAGTCCATCTCTGAAAACATGACCTTGGACTTTGCATATAGAGGTCAGGTACATACACAACAGATAACGCTAACTTGTAGCCAACTGTAAACTTTATTAGTCTACACATTAGGACCTATAGGAGAGGTTGAACTTTGTGCTTAATATGAAACCTAGTCCTAGATTAAAAAAGCATGCTCAAGACAAACAGGCCAGAGGGGTATCCTACGAAGCAAGCTACATCTACTCAGGGTTTTCTGAAGCTAACCAGCTTCACATTCCAACTCAGGGTTTTCTGAAGCTAACCAGCTTCACATTCCAACTCAGGGTTTTCTGAAGCTAACCAGCTTCACATTCCAACTCAGGGTTTTCTGAAGCTAACCAGCTTCACATTCCAACTCAGGGTTTTCTGAAGCTAACCAGCTTCACATTCCAACTCAGGCGTCATCCGTACTAGGACGGTGGATATTGCTCATCCTCCATTAAAATCTATCAGGCCGTAACTTTGCGTGTCAAACACAGAACTCTTCATTGAGACAATGCTGAAACATCCATCCATGGGAGAGTCAGAACTCTTCATTGAGACAATGCTGAAACATCAATCCATGGGCGAGTCAGTGGCACATTTTCCATTGGTGCCAAAATCAAAATGAAAGAAAACGTATCTTGCTAATTCAACAGGCTGTGGTGTGAAATAGGTTTTTAGAAGTGCTGTGTTAATTTTATTATTTATGGTTAATACAGCCTTGTGTGCTTATCAATGTACAACCACATTCACCTCCCCCCCTCCACTCATATCAATAAAATAATTGTATTAAGTCATAGACAATTGCGAGAGGGGGGGAATCTGATTTCATTGGTCCTCAATTCGCAGCTCAGACACTTCATTCAGGATAAATGGAGTTAGCCTGCTCCGGAGCAGGTTAGTGCTGAGGGATTTGTTGTCATAGACATTTACCTGGTTAAAAMGTGACCCACTTCGTATGACTGGTTATTCCGACTTGAACTCAGAGTTGACCAAAGTTACCTCGCCAACTCCTCAAACCTGCTTCATAAAATACCACTCTGGTATTCCAGTTAGGTTTACTCACCTTTGTTTGGTCTTGGTGGGGGTGAGTCGAGGAAGAGCTTCGGGTCTGACCCGTCCGGCTGGTCAAAACTGTCGTCTAGACTGGACTGACTGGAGTTCTGTGAGAGAGGTCCATGGAGAGAGACAGTGGGTTAAAACCAGATTCAAAATAGAGGCCAAAAGATCTACAGTGRAATATGAGGAAGTATCAGCAGATTACAAAGGGCTGTTGTAGTATCTGCAGTACCTGTCGCTCAGGGAAATCCATTAGGCCGCCTTTAAACTTTATAAAATGACATCTTTATGAATTTGAAGATTATAAAACTTACCACCAGCTTGTCCTGATCAAAACTATTCTCTGCAGAAGAGAATAGAGGGCTGCTGTTGGCACTTCCATCATTCAGTTGAGGACACACGGACCGCAGGAGCTTGTAACACGCCTCTCGGTTCCGCAAAGACACAAACAGGTACTGAAAAYACACACAGGAGAGACATTTAGCCTGGATGCCCTTGTATGCCCTGGAACAGGCAAGGCTGCAACCGTTCACCTTCAAAATGTACATTGTTAAATAAGCCAGTCATTAATCAGAGTCAAATCTTACATGTCATCCATCAGAGGTCAATGTGTAGTACACAACTTGTCTGATGACTTCGACAGCCCTCTATTAAATATTGATATTAAAACCACCAGTATAGATCTAATCATCTGATTAAGGTGGATTATGCACTGGGCCAATGGGAGAACTGAGAAAGTGACCCCTGACCTTCTCTCCCTCGGTGGTGCGGATAGACAGGGCATTGGGCACCAGCAGGGCAGTGTTCTGCTTCTTCACAATTTGCACACTGGTCACAGGGACCACTAACTGTAGAAACAAATAGAGGACCAACAAACCTTCACTTGATACTTACTGCATTCTGGCTTCTTTTTTTTCATGACTTTAGATGTACAAAGTTAAACTAACACACTGAACAAAAATATAAACAACATGTAAAGTGCTGGTCCTATGTTTCATGAGCGGAAATAAAAGATCCCAGAAATGTTCCATACGCACAAAAAGCTTATTTCTCTAAAATTTTGGGCACAAATTTGTTTACATCGCTGTTAGTGAGCATTTCTTCTCTGCCAAGATAATCCATCCACCTGACAGGTGTGGCATATCAAGAAGCTGGGGACAATAAAAGGCCACTTTAAAATGTGCAGTTGTCGCACACAATGCCACAGATGTCTCAAATTGGGGGAGCGTGCAATTGGCACGGTGACTGCAGAACTGTCCATCAGAGCTGTTGTCAGAGAATTTAATGTTCATTTCTCTACCATAAGCCACCTCCAATGTATTTTTTTGAGAATTTGGCAGTACGTCCAAACGGCCTCACAACCGCAGGCCACGTGTATGGCGTTGTGTGGGCGAGCAGTTTGCTGACGTCAATATTGTGAACATGCCCCATGGTGGCAGTTGTATTATGGTATGGGGCAAGCATAAGCTACAGACAACAAACACAATTRCATTTTATCTATGGCCATTTGAATGCATAGATATGACGAGATCCTGAGGCCCATTGTTTTTAAGGAATTTGTGACCAACGGATACATATCTGTGTTCCCAGTCATGTGAAATCTATAGATTAGGGCCTAACGAATTGACTGATTTCCTCATATGAACTGTAACTCAGTAAAATCTGAAATTGTTCCATGTTGTGTTTATATTTTTGTTCAGTATATAAATAAACTGTGTGTTAAACATGAACACGTCATTGGGAAAGATGTGTAGACATTTCTCCATTAGCTAGTAATAGGACTTCTAAACTGTCCATTGACAAATAGGACAAAGTTCAAACCATGTTGTTTAACTGAACAGCCTAGTCCATATTCCACACAGAACAGCCTACTGCTATGCCATGGAGWGAAAAYAAAGTATACAGACGAACAATCAAGRGTCAGGGTCGCCCATCAAGGGTTGCTTACCTTGGTGTCCTTGAGCAACACTGAGGAGTGGAAGCACGCGTGATGCTTGGTGACATAGAGCCTGCCGTGGTAGAGCACCTCTTTCTGCAGGGCACAGATGTACGCTGGGAGAGAGAGGGAGGACATGGGGAAGCATTAGTTACATAAGTCCTGGCAGCGTGATGACACACTGTCAGTCAGCGTGGGTAAAGGCAAAAATGACTGCCAGATAAACGTGCACCATTGTCAGTTACTATGGCCCCTGCAGATTCACTTAACCCTGCCACCGTTTGAACGAATAGTAAAAAAAAAAAAAAGATTTTATTTTTTTTATTTAAAAGTCACCGCTCATGTTTTTGTGATTTATGACTTTGTGAAAAGCATGACTAGCTGTTCCCATGACATGACTATTTGGCACAGGCGTCACATGTCGTTTGGAGAGTCACCATTGGCCACCGATAATATTCAAAACGTCACTTACCATGTAGCAAGTCTTCAGTCTCTGGAATGTCAGGAAACAGCYTGTGGAATGTTTTGTTGTGCTTTATAAAACTCTGTAGAACAGAAGAGGAAAAGCTTACTAAATTGACCATGTTAAARTACTGAGTAGTCTTGAACACTTGATAAAGCAGCTGAGTATAGCTATCCCAACMACAAACAGTGTCAAAAAGTCAGAAGAGTGAACGTACACTTTGTGAACCGATGCTTAAAGTCCTCTCCAAACTTCTGTCCACATCGAACGTCCGAGACCTGTGGAAGACCGAGATCATCAGCATGACGTTACTGGCTTTAGCAGGTTGCTGACATTCACACAGAGGCCKTAGCTTCAAAGAGAAAACAGGTATGTTTATAAGACTATGAAAGGCCCAAGTCKTGAGTGTACATGGTTGCACAGGGTCAGTGTAGTTACCTGACAGGGGCTTGTCTGGTGAAAGTTCTGCTCTGCTGCAGCAGCAGCTCCAGTTGGGTCTCCTCCAGACTGAGGGGTTTCCTGGTCTTCTCCAGCGTCTTACTCTCCTTCACAGACAATCCTCCGCTCTCCACCTGGTAGCTGGAAGAGAGGACCAGAAGGTTTCGGTGACAGGGCAAAATAGATCAACCAAAACACCCATCAATCTTAAGCCACTGATGTATGAGGGGCTAAAGAGAGACAACATATACATCTATTTTCTAACGCGCCATTTGTATTTAGACTTGACAATTGTCGAACCATGAAGTATCGAATATGAATATTACGTAATGAAGCACTGCTTTCCAAACATGACGTCTAGCCTAATTCCTTCAGAGGGCTGTCTTAAATACACGCCATTAAGATGGATATGAATATTACGTAATGAAGCACTGCTTTCCAAACATGACGTCTAGCCTAATTCCTTCAGAGGGCTGTCTTAAATACACGCCATTAAGATGGATATGAACATTGAACATTGTATCCCAGCCACTGGGAAACAACAAGTTAATTGTGAAATGAGAGAAAAGGTCTTTATGAGGAGTGGAAAAGGTGACCCTTTTTCTGTAGCCTGCCTTATCGTATCAGTCAAAATGGTGTGTCACACTGTGACAAGTCTGTAAAGTTCTAGCTAGTAAACCACAGCTTTCTGGTAAATGCAGCAAAGCGAGGTGTTTGGCGACTAGCTTCCTTKTAGGCAAATCATATGGGTGATTCTCATGAAACCAGTTTCAAAGAAGCACTATGCTGAAATCCCTCCGCCATTTCCTGGTTGCTAAAATTCTAATAGTTCGCAACAAAACAAACAAGTATAGYGTAGATAATCATTGTACCATCTAAACCAATGCAAAAAATATTTTCCATAACCMAAAAATATTGCATTTTCAGCTGGTGTGCGAAACAGAAAGTAGAAGGCCCAAAAACTAAACTTCAGAACGGTAAGATTAGAAATAACACAGAGAACAGATGTACTGCTTCTTAGACTGGCTTCCAATGAGAATGACAGATCTATAAAGTTATAGATTGAGGCGTTTCACTATGGCAGTAGTAAATTGAGTTAGAAAACCCATGATGCATCTGTCAACAATCAAATATCACTCTGAAGACTAAGATGCCTAGTTTATGGCACATTGTCTTGTTATAAATACATTTTACATTTGACAATTAAAAAAAAAAAAAAACATTTTTCACCCAAAATTCTCATTACTGAAATATGTCATGAATAAATGGTTGGATAATTTTATACAATTTTACTTTAGAAAAACCTAACAATAGGTTGCTGCAGTTTGTTCATGAATCAGATTTTTTAAAATGTTTAATAGTAGTTGAAGTTTACATTAAAACTAATACGTATTATGTAAAATGCGTCTGTGGACATTTCTAATTACCGTAACACTTTTTCAAGTTACTGTAAAAAAAAATATTATATTTAAAAGTTATTCACCCATGATGCATCAAATCTATGTTMATTTTAATTTCTTGACTTATAGGCCTTCATAATTAGGTTCTTACTCTCTAATACCCCCTTCACGACACTTTACCTTCTCATTACSAAAATGACTAAAAAGTACATTTAAAAAAATAGCTTACCATTACCAACATGGAGGCATGAATGGGCTTTAGTAATCGGGTCAATTGTTTGCTGATTCAAAATGGCCGTCTCCTATTATTTGCAGATTGAAGGGCCTCATTGCCAAAAAAACATTTTTAGGTCAGTTTTTGGCAAGTAGAACCTTAATCTTGGTAACGATAATAAGCTAATCCTTATTTTTTATTTAACCTTTATTTAACCAGGTAGGCCAGTTGAGAACAAGTTCTCATTTACAACTGCGACCTGGCCAAGATAAAGCAAAGCAGTGTGACAAAAAACAGAGTTACACATGGGATAAACAAAAGTACAGTCAATAACATAATAGAAAAATCTATATACAGTGTAAGGAGGTAAGGCAATAAATAGGCCATAGTAGCAAAGTAATTACAATTTAGCAAATTAACACTGGAGTGATAGCTGTGCAGACGCTGATGTGCAAGTAGAAATACTGGTGTGCAAAAGAGCAAAAAAAAGTTAAAAACAATATGGGGGATGAGGTAGGTAGTTGGATGGGCTATTTACAGATGGGCTGTGTACAGCTGCAGTGATCAGTAAGCTGATGCTTAAAGTTAGTGAGGGAGATATAGGTCTCCAACTTCAGTGATTTTTGCAATTCGTTCCAGTCATTGGCAGCAGAGAACTGGAAGGAAAGGCGGCCAAAGGTGTTGACTTTGGGGACGACCAGTGAAATATACCTGCTGGAGCGCGTGCTACGGGTGGGTGTTGTTATGGTGGCCAGTGAGCTGGAAGACGGAGCTTTGCATAGCAAAGACTTATAGATGACCTGGAGCCAGTGGGTCTGGCGACGAATATGTAGCAAGGGCCAGCCGACGAGAGCATACAGGTCGCAGTGGTGGGTGGTATATGGGGCTTTGGTGACAAAACAGATGGCACTGTRATAGCAAATTGGATGTAGTCTGAGTARAGTGTTGGAGGCTATTTTGTAAATGACATCGCCGAAGTCGAGGATCGGTAGGATAGTAAGTTTTAYGAGGATATGTTTGGCAGTGTGAGTGAAGGMGGTTTTGTTGCGAAATARGAAGCCAATTCTAGATTTAATTTTGGATTGGAGATGCTTAATATAAGTCTGGAAGGAGAGTTCACAGTCTAGCCAGACGACACCAAGGTATTTGTAGTTGTCCACATATTCTAAGTCAGAACCGTCCAGAGTAGTGATGCTAGTCGGGCAGGCGGGTGCGGGCAGCGAGCGGTTGAAAAGCAAGCATTTMGTTTTACTAGCGTTTAAGAGCAGTTGGAGGCCACGGAAGGAGTGTTATGGCATYGAAGCTCGTYTGGAGGTTAGTTARCACAGTGTTCAAAGAAGGGCCAGAWGTRTACAGAATGGTGTCGTCTGCRTAGAGGTGGATCARRGAMWMACCMGCAGCAAGAGCGACATCATTGATATATACAGAGAAAAGAGGTATAATTAATTACTAGGACCACTGCTTACACCCATTGTATAGTTTTTTTGTAAAACAGTTATTTGATTAAGTAGGGGTTGTCAAGAAATATGGGTGTATAAACCCCATGTACAGTGGGTATCATAAGTATTCACCTACCTTGAATGTTCACATTTTGTTGCGTTACGAAGTGGGATTGAAATAGATGTGACTTTTTGTCATTGATGTAGACAAAACAGGCTACTCCATAATGTCAAAGGGAAAAGAAAATTCAACAAATGTTTACAAATTAATAAAAATTAAAATAGTAAGTATTCACATACTTAATATTATTTATTCACTAAATTAGTTCAGGAGTAAAATGTGGCATAACAAATCACATAATAAGTTACATGGAATCACTGGGTGAAATAAGGGTTGGTTTTTAATGACTACCCCTTCCTCTTTCCTCCATACATACTACATCAACTCGTAAAAAAAGAGAAACGTCCCTTTTTCAGGACCCTGTCTTTCAAAGATAATTCATAAATATCCAAATAACTTCACAGATCTTCATTGTAAAGGGTTTAAAACACTGTTTCCCATGCTTGTTCAATGAACCATAAACAATTAATGAACATGCGCCTGTGGAACGGTYGTTAAGACACTAACAGCTGACAAACGGTAGGCAATTAAGGTCACAGTTATGAAAACCTAGGACACTAAAGAGGCCATTCTACCGATTCTGAAAAACACCAAAAGAAATATGCCCAGGGCCCCTGCTCATCTGCATGAACGTGCCTTAGGCATGCTGCAAGGAGGCATGAGGCCTGCAGATGTGGCCAGGGCAATAAATTGCAATGTTCATACTGTGAGACGCCTAAGACAGCGCTACAGGGAGASAGGACGGAAAGCTRATCGTCCTCGCAACACCTGCACAGGATCTGTAGATCAGGACATCACACCTGCGGGACAGGTACAGGATGGCAACAACAACTGCCCAAGTTACACCAGGAACGCACAATCCCTCCATCAGTGCTCAGACTGTCCGCAATAGGCTGAGAGAGGCTGGACTGAGGGCTTGTAGGCCTGTTGTAAGGCACTGATGAAGACAACCAACGTTTCGACAGACAAGCTATTAAATTATTGCATCTGAGCTTCTAGAGTGTGCGGCTCTCCTTTAATTTTTCAAGGCAGGTCCTCATCAGACRTCACCGGCAACAATGTTGCCTATGGGCACAAACCCATCGCCGCTGGACCAGACAGGACTGGCAAAAAGTGCTCTTCACTGACRAGTCGCGGTTTTGTCTCACCGGGGGTGATGGTCGGATTCGCGTTTATCGCCAAAGGAATGAGCGTTACACCGAGGCCTGTACTCTGGAGCGGGATCGATGTGGAGGTGGAGGGTCCGTCATGGTCTGGGGCAGTGTGTCACAGCATCATCGGACTGAGCTTGTTATTGCAGGCAATCTCAACGCTGTGCGTTAAAGGGAAGACATCCTCCTCCCTCATGTGGTACCCTTCCTGCAGGCTCATCCTGACATGACCCTCCAGCATGACAATGCCACCAGCCATACTGCTCGTTCTGTGCGTGATTTCCTGCAAGACAGGAATGTCAATGTTCTGCCATGGCCAGCGAAGAGCCCTGATCTCAATCCCATTGAGCATGTCTGGGACCTGTTGGATCGGAGGGTGAGGGCTAGGGCCATTCCCCCAAGAAATGTCCGGGAACTTGCAGGTGCCTTGGTGGAAGAGTGRGGTAACATCTCACAGCAAGAACTGGCAAATCTGGTGCAGTCCATGAGGAGGAAATGCACTGCAGTACTTAATGCAGCTGGTGGCCACACCAGATACTGACTGTTACTTTTGATTTTGACCCCCTTTTGTTCAGGGACACATATTTCCATTTCTGTTAGTCACATGTCTGTGGAACTTGTTCAGTTTGTGTCTCAGTTGTTATGAATCTTATGTTCATACAAATATTTACACGTTAAGTTTGCTGAAAATAAACGCAGTTGATAGTGAGAGGAYGTTTCTTTTTTGCTGAGTTTACATACGTCAGGCCCCTCAGTCAAGTGTTGAAGCACAGATTCAACTACGAAAGACTAAGGAGCTTTTCAAAAGCCTTAAAGAAGRGCAGTGATTGGTAGATGGGTAACAATAACAAATCAGACATTGAATATATCTCTCTAAGCATGGTCAGGCTGTGGATGATGATKTAAACCCGTTCCGGACAGAAAGGAAATTGCTCAGACACGTTACCATGAGGTCATTCGTGATTTTAAAACAGCTACAGAGTTCCTAGGCTGTGATGGGAAAAATATTAAATCAACATTGTAGTTACTCCACAATAAATGACCTAAATGACAGTTTGAAAACAATAAAAGAATACAAAAATATTCCAAAACACACATCCTGTATGCAACAAGACACTAAAGTTATATTGCAAGAAAACACAGCAAAGGCATAAACCTTTTGGCCTAAATGCAAAGCCTGATGTTTGGGGCAAATCCAACATCACGGAGTAACTGCCTCCTTATTTTCAAGCATGGTGGTGGTTGCATCATGGTATGGGTATGCTTGACACGTTATGAGGATAAAATTAAACGAGATGGAGCTAAGCAMCGGCAAAATAAATAATTTAAAAAAATATTGCTTCAGTCGGCTTTCCACCAGACACKGGAAACAAATTCACCTTTCAGCAGGACAATAGCCTACAACAAGGCCACATCTACACTGGAGTTGCTTACCAAGAAGCCAATGAATGATCCTGAGCGGCCAAGTTAGATTTTCAAGCGAATTTAAGTCAAAACTATGTCAAAACTTCACCTTGCCCATTATTATTTTGAAAATAATAAAAATGGGCAAAGATTGCACCATCCTGGTGTGCAAAGCTGTTAGAGACTCACCCAAGACAACTTACAGAGGCACTTACTGCCAAAAGGTGTTTCTAACATGTATTGACTCATCAAAAAAAAGCCCTTCCCGTAATCGGGGCGGCAGGTAGCCTAGTGGTTAGAGTGTTGGACTAGTACCGGTAACCGAAAGGTTACAAGATCAAATCCCTGAGCTGACAAGGTAAAAACCTGTTGTTCTGCCCCTGAACAAGGCCACTGTTCCTAGGCTGTCATTGATAATAAGAATTTGTTCTTAACTGACTTGCCTAGTTAAATAAAGGCAAAAAAGGGGGGGTGAATAAATACTTATCTAATCTATAGTAAGGTGTTTAACTTCATTACTTTATATTGTGTTGCAGTAATGAGATAAATTAACTAACTCCATTAATTTAATTTTAAATCTATTYGTTTTCAGTGTGTTTAACTCAGGCTTGGTGAGCAATGGAAAAAAAAACGAGAATGATAATTTTTGCGTTGGTAGTTGTGGATATTGTGGTAAAATGCATATTATCTGATCAATAAACATYATTATTAAAATAGAAAAATACAGATCCTAACCTTAGCGACCCAAGAGGAATGATATATATTTTTCTTTGTCAAGTGCCAGTTGTGAGAATCAYCCATATATGATTGCAGTAAACATCTTCAAATCAATTCCATTTCAAAATGTACGCAAGCCCAAGTCGAATCCAATAAAGGCAATACAAAAGACAATCATAGGACAGAGTTGATTTTTTTTCTTCTTCAAAGGACAGAAATAGAACATAAAATAGAATCTCAATGGATTTAGGCTACCAAAAAAACACACTAGACGAAGATCAACGTAACATGACAAAACAAACAGGTCTCAACCTGAATCGTGAATGTCTGTGCAGAAGTCCAAATAATTTGCCTGAAAAGTATTATACAATCAAATGAGTTAAACTGCCGTCTAAAGTCTTACCCGTTCAGACGCAGTCTCCCAGACGAACGAAAACTCATATACCTATTCATAGCAAGACCTTATCTGAATAAAAGCACACTTCAATCCATAATGTGCCGTCTGTCAAAACAGTTGAAGAAAACTTGAAGGTCCTCTTTTCTTTCCAACACTGCTGCAATGGAATGGTTTTTTTCTGAGTGACTTCTGAACCAGTTCAGTCTGGCCATATCCTTCAAGTGAAAGCAGTTCTATTACCTGAAGGATGTGGCTTTGTGTTGAAATGGTGTGACACTTCGTAGTGGGTGACGTAAGCCTAAGGGCCCACGCCTCCTTAGTGGCGCAATGCACAGGTGGGGACATGTAAAAACAAAAAAATCCCTTCCCGTCATCTAAAAAAGTTCCACTAGCTCAGAGTGAAAATGAAYGAACTACGGATCCTTTTTATATAGGCTGGCCTGTGGATCTTGTTTAGCTTGAAGACATCTAGTTCAGGGAAAGTCTGAGAAACCCAGGGAGGTGTGTGAGAGGTCTTCACGGATCCCCCTGTACCCGAATACCCGAGACCCCATCCRGACCCGAGCAGGTCCAAATCAAGAATTCTAAATAATGTCACGGATCTGATTGTCACGGGTATGTGTAATTTTAACTGAATTGTACAGATCCAAACACTACTGCTGCAGTAGAGCCAGATACATTTGTATCATTTATGCTGCTGCTCTTGCTTTTCATGAGAACGGTGCGTGTAGTTTGAGCAAAAAACTTCAAGAGTTGCTCTGATGAGTTTACTCTGTCATCACCCCCCCCCCCATTACAATATGTAATTTCCTTGAAACGCATTTAATAATATTTCTACGATGTCCGCCCACACTAGACACACACGCAACTCTTAATCCTGCCAAGTGAGTCCCGTTTAGAAAACCGGTATCAAATGAACCATTGGTGACAGACATGGCATACCAGCATTGTCTATATGCCACGGTCTATTCTAGACCTGCACTGGTTCCTAGCTACATGACATACATGAGCGGTCACGAATTAAGCAATAAGGCCCGAGGAGGTGTGGTATATGGCCAATATACCACAGCTAAGGWCTGTTCTTATGCAAGACGCAACGCAGAGTGCCTGGACACAGCCCATGGCTATGGTATATTGGCCATATAACACAAACCCCCGAGGAGCCTTATTGCTATTATAAACTGGTTACCACCGTAATCAGATCAGTAAAATGACCCGTGGTATACCATGGCTTTCAGCCAAATCACAATTCAGGGCTTGTACCACCTAGTTTATAATTGCCAATATACCTCTCACTATTGTATGAACTGCCAATTATACCACAGGCACACAGCGCTTTCAAAAACCATTAGGCCTAGGCTATATCAGATAGCAATAAGGTGTTGTATAAAAGATAAGTCACGGGCAATTACAAAATTGTAGTTGACTGGAAAACTACTTACATCACGCACCATGTGACAGTTACATCACCGGGCTGACATGATCAGCTCTGTACAAGGCAAACAATGACCTGCAAAACCTCCCAATAGTAAAACACTTTATCTACAMTGTTACAGGAACACAGGTTAAATGCTTTATGGTTTCCCTTTAGGCTGCTTACAGTCTAGGTRTAAAACAGAGAGCAGGATTCCCCAACTAGCAGCCAGCGGGCCCAATTTGGTTTCATTTGCCCCCCCCCCCTCACAATGTTTTGTGAGCCAAATTTATTTTAAATTGTTGGACATTAGACTAAAAACACCAGTGATTTTCTGGAAATCKGTTCAAGTATTATCATGCATAATAGACACATGATCGTATACAAATGTAAGCAAGGTTTGAAATTATTATGTTTTAGTCAGGCTTCTTGCGGTCAATTTGCAGGCTACAAATGATTTGTAATTATGTTCCGACCCCCATCCCGACCATCTGCTCAAGAAAATACAAACAAAATAGGCCAGCGGCTAAATCAGGTCGATGATCCCTGGTATAGAGCATGGTACGTATAGGCATTACAGTGAAGACATACATTTCAATCTCATTGAGGAATGTCTGACAATTAGATCATGCCTGTCATTGTGTTATTCTATAAATGAAAATGAGGAAGATGAGAATCTGATAGAACAGGTCCCGTCTGTGGTACAGAAGACAGGACACATTGGCCAGGTCTCAAAGCAAACATGGGGATGGAATGTGCATGCTTAGACGGTTGAACTCTCAGATCCTGCCACGTAACATATGTGCGTGCTTATTTGGWGCGTTGGCTGGCAGCCAGTCCCACAGTACTTGCTAGCTACACTGTTTGTTGTGGAGGCCTTCCAAAAAAAGATATGTTTGCTGCCTGTCTGCTAAGTTTGAGACGAGAATCCACCGTACTGTAGCCTACTTGTAACATGTGGTCAGCGAGGTCCAAATCACAGAATACGATTAAAATTAAAATGCAACAGCCAATGAAATGCAGGGGGAATAACAAAGTCAAGCAACCAATTTGTTGCATGCTAGAAGTTGTATAAGGGAAACTGTAGTCTACTAAAGTAATTCACATTGTCATATAATAGTGTTTCCCCCATAGTTTCTATGATGTCCTCTATATTGGTTTASCAGCAGCCCACCGCCCAGAAGCACTTTTAAAAAGATCAGGGTGATAACCTCCAAGGTAACTAGCTTGTAATCCAGAAAGTGTAGCCAACCCGCTGTATGCCCCCAAGGAATACACCAGCAGATCAATTGAGGCCAATAGGCTGTGATCTAGAGATGGTTCCACTCCCTCTGGTAATGGACTTCGACACGGAGGCCATGACTAATCCTGGGCCACGGTTCAGCAATCAAACGTTGTTGAACGTCGCAGATAGAAATGCCATGATTTAGAGCTGATGCTATTCCTTATTCTACACGTCAGAGGCACGTTTGTTCTACATAGCCTATTTCTATCTGAACTTCTCAAAACGTTGCRTCCTGCTGGTGGTTGGAGTCAAGCAAGCCGTTTGGCTAAATCCACAGTCGACACTGAGGGAGAAAAGTCACACTCACGTAAAATGGAAAAGCCTTGACGGCATTCACACACACTCAGGCTACACCCTGATCCGTCCAAAATATTTAAAAAACCAGTGAGTAGGCTGTGACAGGTGAAGAGGATAAAAGAGCCCTACCTCGCCCCATTCCCAGCACGACGACAGTCTGTAGCATCCTGGTCATACCACTGGCTGTTTCCTCTCTCCATGATCAGCCAAAGCTTGTCCTAAACCACCTTTTCTTCAGCTGCTACAGAGAGAGAGCCCCCGCTGGTCCGAGCACAAGCAGTGTGTGTGTGTGTGTGTGTGTGAGAAAAAGGAGTGTGTACTTTTTGCTCTCCGGTCTGGACCCGGGAGCAACTGCAGACAGTCAAAAGGGTGTAAAGGTCTCTCTCTTTTACAGCTGCAGTTCAAAACAACATTGAAGGGTAGGAAGAGAAGCAGCACACAGAGACAGAGAGACAGAGAGAGAGAGTGGGGGATGAAAAAGCAACAAGAGGGTTGGATTCCAAGCCACACTGACCCCACTCAGATTGTGTCACCTGGCGTTACCTTGGAAACAGCTGACATTGGGAAGGGAAGAGCGTGAGGTGTGGAATTAACACCAGCCTCTATTCTCACCACAGCATGAAAATGGCTTCAAATGACACCGAGTCACTGAAATGGCAGTCAAATTCAAAATGACTCAAGGGATGGTGCTACAAAGCAACCAGTACAATGAGCAAGGAATCAAAATACACATGGACAACGGCGCCTGTTAAAAAATGACACCTTTCAGAGGCATGAGTTCAAATTCAGCCCGTAGGTGGATCCATATTTGAGTAGGGCTTCAGGTTGAACGCACTTCTTAAAAAAAAATGTTTACACTTTTGGGAGTCACAACTAATGTTGGTGGGGGAAAGAAAAAACCATTGGCATCTGTGTTTTCAGGAGGACAGAAGGGGGTAGCCACTTGGGACTGAGGCTATAACTAACATGGTGACCAGACCGGACACGTCGCAAAATTAATATAGAAATCCATGTTATTCAATTATTGCGYGCGCGCAAACGAGCGTCTGCAATGCCAAGGGCTAAAATAGAAGTCATTCCTATTTCTGACGCAGATCGCGCTGAAAGTCCTGCCTCTCCCATCTCCTCATTAGTTTATAGAAGCAGGTACCCACGTATCATCTCCTTCTTTGGTTATACCCACGTGGGTGATTGAAAGACRAASTCTGTTGCCGGTTGTCGTGGTAATACTATGAAAGTTTAGATGCGATCACCATATAAGTTCAAAGATGAAAAAGCCTGGAAGGAGGAGAGATGACTAGAAGTTGTCGGAGTAGAGGACCTTGTGCATTTCAGGTAAAATAACTCAATGTTTATATCCCAGGACAAATTAGCTAGCAMCAGCAAGCTAGCTAAATAGGACAAATTAGCTAGCAAGTGCAAGCTAACTAGCTAAATTGCCATACCTGTTTAATGCTTTTCGACCTGTCCCCAAATGAATGTAATTGGTTCAGAGTTTTGATATTTTAACCTGCGTGTCGTGATCGCGTTTGGTGTAGGGGGACAAAATACATATATGCACGATAGCGCACTCGCGCAGCCAGTTTGGGTTCCGTTTTAGCGACTCATTCTCACACTTAGATGTTAGCTGATTGCACTAACGCTAGCTGATCCCAGAGATTTCCAGTCATTGCGCCAACGCTAGTTAGCAAATTGGTCCAGAAACAACCTTTAAAAAAATGTAGAGACATAAATTGTATTCATCAGTTAAAATCAGACTCTGGGTAAGTACAAAAAACACAAAAAATCTTTCACTTTCCCTTTAACCGTAAGTTTGACCCAAGGATTGTCATGCTTAACACCTCCTGGACAGACAGAGATTCCACAACATAAATGGCCAGCAGTCTTAAATTAGCCCCTTACTACTCCTACTTTCTAGCATGTGTAAATCCACTTATATGTGCCATTTAGCAAACGTTTTCATCCAGAGCAACTTATTCATGCATACATTTTACATRGAGGTGCTCACGGGAAACGAACCCACTACCTCGACATTGCAAGCACCATGCTCTACCAACTGAGYTACAGAAGACCACTTAACATAGACTCMTATAACAGGCTTTTACTGAGGACTGTGAAAGAGTCAAATGCAAAAAGGTTACTTATCTAGCATGTGTCGTTACATGAATGACATTTTAGCATAATGTTTTCAAGAGTCTCATTGGTGGACAACAAAGAAGCAGATTGGCCTATCAGCTGATGAGCTCTTCCTCATCAGGCCAATTCAATGACATTTGCAATTGAAAAGGACTTCACACTTGCATGTCAAAAGGCCAATTGTTTGCTTTGGCAACAAGAAAAACTAAAATATGGTTTAAACTCCTAGTCAACTCTGTACTTTAAAGCTGCAATGTAAGCAAGGTGGCTACTGACCACTTCTCTGCTGAAAAAATAAATAAATAAATAACACTGTCTAGTTCATTAGGCCAAGTCGACACACATGATTTTACCTGCACACATTGTACGAGCTGGACCAACAGCACCTCCATCCCTATCCACTTRATTTCTGCCGTCATTTGTCCGCTTCAGTTTAAATCACCGGGTATGATATGTATCGGCTGCTATGGTCACACAAGGAGCTAAGAGGGCTTATCGCAGAACAGCTCTTACCATTGCCATTCCCAGCCATTATACATGGGGTTATGTACGGGACAGGCAGGGCATCACAGAATGTAGCACTAACATTTTGAAGCTGAGMCATTCTCGTGTGCTCTGCCGCGCAGTACAGTCATATCTGACTAAGATCATAAAATGGTGTCAAATTCTTTAACCTCGTCAAATATAAGACAGGCGACATTATTTCACAGAAAATTAATGATTTTTTAAAAAATCTATTAATATCAGTTTGTGGGAAGATGGGAAGCTTGTTACAGATCTGGTAGTACACTATCCTCGTTGAGGTGGTATACGATATCTCCTCATGTCCGCAAAAGCAACTGCATTGCATAAGCTAAAGGGTGGACTAGATAGGTTCCTCTGTTTACCACATCAGGGGGGGGGAGAGGTGGGGAGGCATTTCAGCAGCAAAAGTTGTCCCACGACTCCGCAAATGGTGGTCCTTAAGAGCTTTGACAGATGTGGTGGTCCTCAGAACAGGAAGAAAAAATATCCAGTCAGGTGAACTGCTGATTACCTATCGCCCAATCATATTGGTTGCAGCCAAACGCAAAGACCAGGTGACAAAAGATGGGCTCTCCTGAACTTGCTCAAATTAATTGTTTTACAGTGYGCCGATTAAAAGTAAGGGAAAGTACAAATTCCAAAGCTTTCACACATGGCCTAACCATACATAAATATTTTGTACAAATAACTAAGGTTAACAGAACAATCCAAAACCATTTTTTTGTTCAGCCTAATCTAAGTGCCACAAGGGCAAACAGCACAGTTCAATTCAAGCAAATATGACAAATCTACTTTACATCCCAGTATTGAGCAAGAGCAAAACAGTCAACTAATCAAGTGATGTGAACTGAGGCCAGCGAGGGTTCAGGGAGGGTGCCGYTTTGCTCTGCAGCAGACTGGTCCAACAGGACAAGGCAGGGTGCCAAACAACGATGCGGCGCGCCGTCAGGCCCAGCAGAACAATGTGTTTGGGAGTGTCATACCACTTCCTCCATGTTCAGCCGACACAGACAGAAGGCAATTCTTCCAGCAGAGCCTCACGATAGTCACACCACCAAGCAGGAAACTCCCACCTGGCTCTCACACCATGTAAGTACAAAAATGAGTATATCAAAACCTGAAGAGAGTTAGGCTTAGCCTTAAATAACAATAATTCAAAAGGTTTGGTTAAATCCCCTTAGTCTGGTAATGTAAGCCTCCCCTGCCCCTGGTTGTGAGCTACCTAACCAGCCCCCAGGTTCCTATTGGCTCATTCTTCCCCTTTCCTCTCCCCTGTAACTATGCCCCAGGTCGTTGCTGTAAATGAGAATGTCTTCTCAGTCAAGCACCTTCAAGGAGCCAGATGGACACCCGGGGAGAATTTCAATTACATTTCCTTGATTGCTCATGTCTTCTCTCCYTGCCTCCTACTCAAAACCCATTGGATGAGAAGGTCACAGGGGCAGGACCTCAGACCTTCTCATCCAATGGKTTTTGAGAGGGAGGCGAGAGGACCAGAGGAATCAAGGAAATMCRATTGAAATKCTCCCCTGGCCTGCAGCCCCTCCCCRTCTATTCCCAGCTTCAACGTAAGACTATTTGAACTTCAAAACTACCCATCCTCCTTTAGACAAGTACACATTGTTAGAACTGTACACTCGAGGACCTGAGAGATTACCCCCACCAATGTCACTTTCACATACCAGTAACAGTGAAAGAGATCGGCTAGAGGGTCAGGGATAACAGGAAATCCAATTGTTTTCCAGGGGACTGAGGATGGAAAGTAACAGGATTTTCTATTGTAYGGGGCTTAAAACGGTGATATGCTACGGCCATGATATAAAAAGGGAAAGACCACCTGTGGTTGACCCATGGGGAATAATAATAATGCGTTTCCATTGACCATTTACCCTGGTGTTTTACCCTAAAGACTCAGCCTTTTCTGTTTATATTTACACGGACCGGCAACCGTGTCTCATGGCTCCGGCAGACATGCCCTGAATTGGGGCCAAGCCTCCGGATACTTTAACTGTCATTTACATAAATGGCTAACTGAACTTTAACACCTTGTCACAAACAAACTGTCTTGAATGATGAAGAGATTGTTGATTCTGATAGCCACAAGTCTGTAGTGGCACACTGCTGATGAAAACAATAACACTAGAGCTGACATTAACATAAMAACCCCAGTGACACACCGATGGGGGGGMTAAATGGAAAATAGAACATGTCTCATGTGTGTCCCCTGCTGTGACGTCGATCCATACAGTCTGTGGTTATTCTCAGAGCAGGATCATCACCGCCATCAGCAGGAGAAATAAATAGTGTTGTCATTCTGATCCACATAGTGGTGCAGGAGGACGGTGAGGTAATCGGGTTTTCCTCTGCGAGAGAGGGGCAATGAGATTTACAACTGTTCTGAACCTGAGCATTGGAAGATGTAATAACAACAATGTAAGCTGTCCATTTTCATTAAAAAAAAAACTCAACACATACCCCCTTCTGTTAACAGTGGTGAAAAGTTAATATTATGGGCCTGTTTTGAATGTAAAGAAACTCACTTTCCTTGACTGTAGGCTTGTGGATTTCTGAGTTTGGCTAGTTAGGGTGTCAATGATAATATGAAGGCCTGAGTGTAAAAAGTATTCCACTGCGACCTAATTAATGCAGAACATCCAACACTAGCTATATATATATATATACAGCCAGACATTTTTTAAATCAGGAAGCTCTATGCATCAAAATATACGATGTTTACGCGTGCCTTAGGTCCAGCTGTTTGCACAACGAATGTTCCTTTGAGACACTCCAAACAGCTGACGAGCATTTATTTGTGAGATAGTAGACATGATTACCTTTGAAAATGTGTTCAATAACAACTGTAGTTACATAGCTAGTTATGTCACCTAGGATGTAACTAACTAGCAAGGCTTGGCTTCATAACAAGCCAGTTAAAGATCGCACAGGGCTGTATATGCATCGCCTGAGGAACATAAACGACTCGTGCAACAATAGTAATAACTATATAAAGCAATTCAGTGAACATGCTTAATGCAATGATACAAATATCTAGTTACGTTATATTGAATTCAAAACGTTGATATTAGCTAGCTAAGTTCGTTTTTTATAAGAAGCGGATAGCCAGCTAACGTTAGTCAAGTTAGCATCTGTTTGTTTGCACATCCACCCATTGGTACAGAGCGCTAAAGCTGGGCTAGCGGTTTTTGTCGAACAGTTAGTTAGCTAGCTATATATTCAATACAATTCAAGGGGCTTTATTGGCATGGGAAACATGTGTTAACATTGCCAATGCAAGTGAGGTAGATAATATATATCCTTACCTTTCTTTCATGAAGTGCTTGATTCTGACGATTGCCTTTTCATCCATCTTCCTCAGGAAGGTTTTCAATCGATCCGTATTGTTTTCAAGCATTCTTCTTCCAACCGGTGTTCGACTCCAAACGCCGCTCCACCAGAGATGTTGCACGCCGACTCTTAGATTTGTTTAGTTTCTCCTCTATTTTTTGTCCYACTCTAGCTATGACGATACATTAAATTAGCTTAAATCGGACCAAGCCAACTGACCAATGGGAGAGGAGGCAAGTTATAAAAAATGTCATGACAAACAAATCTTCCAATCAGTTCGCAGTACTTGTCTCTTCGTCTCCGCCCATTSCCTTTTATTGGACACAAAACCCGCGTCATTGTGCTATCAAAACGAGAAAGTGTGACCAAGAGGTTGTACCGACAATTTGAAAGCATTTGGATCTTTCTTTTTTAAGGCCTAGTAGGCCAGTCTACTTCAATGATCTATTCTATGGTCGTTTCAGTGAGTTCATATTTTAAATGTATAATCTCTAGCGAAGAGAAAGAAGTGTGTTACAGGTATTAATTAGCCTGTTGTATGACGAATATTATATCGAGTTATGAACCTGGTTCAATCACCACCGCAGCAGGTAGTTTTTTTTATGTGTAAATTCCTTAAACATTCAAGGACATGCCTGCCCTATGGTATATTATGCACATCCTATGTAGAGTGGCTTGTGTTTGTACATTGGTGGACGTTTTTATTATTTTATTTAACTAGTGGATGTCGGTGGACGTTAAATCCTAGCTTTTTAAAAGCATCTGCTTATGGYATTGTTGTGTTTCAACATGACATCCTCTAAAACAGTGGCTCCAAAGGGAATTACGTTATGCCCCAAAAAAGAGGTAGGCTAAAAGCAGTCAGCTGCATCAAGYCTGAATAGCGAATGCATTTAAATCAACTAAAATTTGTTAAACCAAAGATGAGTGATTCACAAGACTGCAGTGGCATTCAAGAAGTATGTTGGTGCCTTTTGTTTTACACCACAGGACTATAGCCAGTGACCACTGTCTGTCTGTCGCCCCCCCCCATTTCCTGTGAAACAAAAACTGCAGCACCAAATGGTCATGATAACACCGCTTTTTTTTTATCCATGGCATTTGGTTATAGTGTTCCCTGAAAATGCACATTACTTGCCATTTCACCCTAATTTCGAAGGAATGTTGAGTCATTAATATGTTGTTTCACAAAAAAAAAGATGACTCATCGGCAGTGGTAGTTTTTGGGGGAAGTAGAATAGGCTTCTTTTTTTTTTAAAGGCTCTCATGACAGAACAGCTCATATGACGACAGTATATATTGGAACCGCCTCTTCAGATAAGGAAACCGAGGAGGCACTGTAATGCCACAGCAAACACAAAGCCCTTTTTTTGTTGAAAAAAGATTGCAGAGTGCAGTATATCAGTATGCAGCAAGTACTGGGTCCAAACTAATAAAAACAATTATTGCAGAGATGTTGCAGTGTAACTGCAGTTATCCTGCATTTACTGCATCCAAAATACTGCAGTTATCCTGCATTTACTGCATCCAAAATACTGCAGTTTCAAAACTGAAATGTGTTTTTGTAAGGGATACATCCCAAAATCCGCCTGACCAGGAAGATAAAGAGGTGCTTAAAGTAGAGGATTAGGAAACAAGGTTYATTAAAGAGCGGCWGGTAGCCTAGTGGTTAGAGCGTCGGGCCAGTAAAGGTTGCTGGATTGAATCCCCGAGCTGACAAGGTACAAATCTGTCGTTCTGCCCCTGAACAAGGCAGTGTTCCCCGGTAGGCCGTCATTGTAAATAATAATTTGTCTTTAACTGACTTGCCTAGTTAAATAAAAAAAGAGCTGGGAGAGGTTGATGGCTTAGAATTTCTGCTTACTTCTAGAAAAAATGTTGTGTGCTCGAACAGCCCCCCCCCACCCCAAAAAAACGAAGTCCAAAACAAACAAACAACGTCACAAAAATGGTCAGAATATATGTACAAACTCCTCCGAACTGTTTCGACTGAAACCTGTATAGAGCTGGGAGAGGTTGATGGCGATACATTGATGATATTTTGAAAAGGAAATGCAGATCAACTTTCATAATAATATGGGTGTGGTGGTCATTTTTTTCTAATTGCTCAGTGGAGTCGGTTTTAATGAAGCATGAGGATGGAYTGTACTTTTTAAAATTAGATTTATATTCTTGTTCAGTGTTTTGTGGCTTACACTGAGAGAGYATTTTATATTTATTTATTTAATTTAACCTTTATTTAACTATCTTTCCCTACAGCACCAGTCATATTCTAGTAACAGTCGACAGACCATAGTTCATCCCAGGCATTGGATTGTCCACAGAGGAACTGAAGTTCACAACCAGATATAATTATAATAGATTAATAGCTTGAATAAAATATTTCCATTTAATTGTAAACATTTAAAGGCGCTAAACATTAGGAACTATCTACWAAAAAATGTCAGTGCCTATAAATGATTGATATCAATAAATCCTTTCAGCCCTGTCTTTATTTATTCTGTTCATCTATCAATATTGACCATATGACTCATAAAAATGATATATGCTCATATGGTTTTATTGACATAGCCTATGGYAAACATTGGCCTGTTCAAATATGATTCACTACTTCAAAAGAAGGAGGAAATATCATGGAGACTTAAGAGAAGACCACAAGCTTATTGGAAGGAAGAACACAGGAAATTACTTTTTCATTTGTGRCATTTGATGCAAACGTAAGAAGATATCCCATGTGTATAAATTTCACAGATGTTCCAAAAATTTGGTMTGTCCRTTTTTTTTTTTTCAAGGAAAAGTGAAAGATGTCCTTTGGTTAGAGAACATTATATCAGATGTTTTGTCAGAACATTCCTCATTATCATTCTCTTGTGAGTAATAGCATTAACCTTGTGATAAGAGACACCTTGACTTTTAAAGACACAGCGAAGCCACAGCAGCTGCAGAATCGCAGGTTCAGCATGACTACAACAATGTACACACGCAGCCTGAGGAAAACGAGACTGCAAGTAGTCGCTCACCAAGATGATCGAAGCAGGAATATGTTTCAAGTTACGTACATCCCAGTCTAAATTTAACATATTGTAATGTAAAAGAACAACTGGATGACATAAATAGGACATTGTTAGAAGACAAACAAAACACAGAAGTATAGTATATACTGTATATCATGGTTAAATAGTGCATTCTTCTTTACACACAATTGCTTTCCATATCAATGCTTTCATCATCAGTGTGCGTCTCACAATTCAAGAGCATGCAGGTATGGTACAAGTACAGTATCATCAACAAGAGCTAGAGTAATTTGCTGGTATTTCCATATTCAAGAGGGAGATAAAAGACCTTTGTGTCTTGGGAAAAGCCCAGACATGTCAGGGATCACGGGACTWGCCGGCGCATATTCATGCTCCTAAACCTACTTATATAAATGTTTATTCACATTTAAAAGAAGGCTAATTAATTAATTGGATACACCACTAATGCTAAAAAATATATATATACTCTTGAGTATACCAAACATTAGGAACACTTTCCTAATATTGAGATGCACCCCCCCACCTTTTCCTTCAGAACAGTCTCAATTTGTTGAGGCATGGACTCTACAAGATGTTGAAAGCATTCCACAGGGATGCTGGCCCATGTTGACTCGAATGCTTCTCACAGTTGTATCAAGTTRGCTGGATGTCCTTTGGGTGGTGGACCATTCTTGATACACACAGGAAACTGTTGTGTGAAAAAAACAGCAGCGTTGCAGTTCTTGACACAAACCGGTGCGCCTGGCACCTACTACCATACTACTACCATACCCGTTCAAAGGCAATTAAATATTTTGTCTTGTCCATTCACCCTCTGAGTGGTACGCATACACAATCCATGTCTCAATTGTCTCAAGGCTTAAAAATCCTTCTTTAACCTGTCTCCTCCTCTTCATCTGCACTATTTTAAGTGGATTTAACAAGTGACATCAATAAGGGATCATAGCTTTCACCTGGAATTCACCTAGACAGTCTAAGTCATGGAAAGAGCAGGTGTTCTTAATGTTTTGTAAACTCAGTGTATTTCCAGTGTGCTGTAGTGGTAACATTCGCCAATCACATGACCCCTGGCGAGGGGGGGTTCGAGCTCCACTTGGCCACTTCCTGTACACCTCTTGATATCTGCTTCTCTCTCTGTACTTCACAACTATCCGGTAATGTTTTACTTCTAGTTTCCTAAACCTAGGGAATGTCCTGTGCTTTAGGTAGTCTACATAATTTTGCAGGATTGKTCCACGGTTTTGTGAATAAAATGATAAAACTGCAGACATACATATCAATGCTWGGTCTTACGTTACATCACAATATATTTGTTACCTTCTAAATAGTTGTTGGCACACATTTCAGCATGGGGTCGAATTAAACAACCATTTATCAGGCTAAGTACTCTTYTTGTGTATCCGTGGGCTGGCTGTAGGGTTAAAAAGGCCGACAAGTTGAGGAGGATCCACCCTGACTTTACTAATTCTTCATTAATGAGGACTGGAGGGACTTTACTCTCAGTACAGAGTGTCTCCTTACCACTAACATCGGGACATTGTCTGTCTACCGACTCCAGGTGACACATGATATCATGGATATGGTCAGAGTTTTTAGCCCCTACCACAAACGTACCATTCTTTTGGGGTCATGTGTGAGTCCCTTTACCTAGTGCCCAGACAGACGCTAATRGTGTTATATGAGGTCTTTATAAAGGCAGCTTAACTGGTGTGATATGTTTGTTGTTCTCCCTATCTGCTCTCGGTCTCCGGTGTCACACATACGATGCCCCGCATCTGGGTGTTGGGTTTCCACCTGGCYGAGCAGGCCTCCTTTGGCTGCCGTTACCTGGCTACTCTCATCACTAATTCAGCAGCACCTAGGGTCCCAACTCTCTCTCTGGCCAGCTAGGGCAGCATACACCAGGACTCACGGAGGACCACCAACCCAGAGCTGAGGCCGATGCAGAACGGAGAAGAGATGAGCCCGCTAGCGCAGGACAGCAACAAGGCCGGAGGGCCGGCTTCAGAGGAAGAGGAGAAGAGCCAGACACATGGGGGTGTGGAGCCCTCAGCTCCGCCGCTGCCCCCCTCAGACCCACCTCCGCCTGGGCCGCCTGAGTACCCAAGGCCCAGGCTCGTCTTYCACACCCAGTTGGCCCATGGCAGCCCTACAGGCCGCATCCATGGCTTCACCAATGTCAAGGAGTTGTATGCCAAGATCGCTGAGGTKTTTCATATCTCTCCCTCGGAGGTACGGTAGGCTAGGGTGTTCTTTGTTCATTTCTGCTGACTGGTTAGGCCATTACATATGATCATTTGGATGTTTTTCTTTTAGGTCATGCTGACAGTTTGAATTATTATGCAATGTATAAATAGTCTCCTTGTTTGGTTAAGGTTGATTGACTATTTTTGTCTCAAATTAGACCTGTTTCCATGATGTACTACACAATAATTTGCTCAGGATTATGTTCATAGTTTGAAGGACTTTGATCATTTTGACTTTTGATTAACTGTCACAGRTGAAATACAAATAGTCAGTTTTAAAATAATTGATTAAACATTTGCAGAACATTCCAGAGCCGAATTCTGAGTGACAGGTGCAAAGTTTCTCAAAATTAGTAGTTACTGAGTTGTCTTTATGGTAACTAATGAATGCTTTTAACGTCGAACATCTCCAATGTGAGAATGACCTTCTAGTAATGTCGTAAAAGCAGCTGGAAGAACATACAAAATGTCCTTGAGCGAAATCTACTGATCTGGCCTAATGAACAACCTTTTAGTGGGTCACGGCCATCCATAAAGCAACCTGTTGCTGTCTCAATGCCATGACAGATGGCAGAAAGATATGGATGATCGAAGGTAGGTCAGGATAATTATATAATATAGTTTCAAGAACACACTTGATACTATAATACTGTAATACAGAAGGTTGCTTTTTTTTACTGTAATACCGAAGGTTTATTAGTGGGAGTACACTGAAATGTTCAGAAATGTCTTCATTTGTGCCCTTGTATTTTGCTCAGTGCTCTTGAATGCGAAACACATTCCAGTAAAAAGGACAAATAAAAGAAGTGAACAGTAGAAGAGCACAATCATATTCTGATTATATTCTGATCATATTCCGATTATATTCTGATCATATTCCGATCATATTCCGATCATATTCTAATCATATTCGGATCATATTCTGATCATATTCCGATCATATTCCGATCATATTCTGATCATATTCTAATCATATTCTGATTCTATTTTAATCATATTCTGATCATATTCTAATCATATTCTGATTCTATTTTAATCATATTCTGATCATATTCTAATCATATTCTGATTCTATTCTAATCATATTCCGATCATATTCTGATCATATTCTGATTGTATTCTAATCATATTCTGATCATATTCTAATCATATTTTGATTCTATTCKAATCACATTCCGATCATATTCTGATTCTATTCTAATCATATTATGATCATATTCAGATAATTTACTGATTTTATTTCTAATCATATTCTATTCATATTCTGATTATATTTCTGATCGTATTCCAATCATATTCTAGGCGTTTGGACAGGACAGTCTATGTGCTCATAGGCATAAAACAAGTAAAGTCAGCAAGCTGGCAGCATCTCACATCACAACCTGCAATAAAGCTGTTGTCTCACTTTCCACACAGGATTATTTATGCCTGTCCTTGAACTAGTGTCAACGACACCCAGCAAGGCTGAGACAAGAATTTATACCACAGGAGGTTGGCGGGGTCATAATTGGGGAGGACAAGCTCGTGGTAATGGCTGGAGCGGAATCAGTGGAACGGTATCAAATACATCAATCACATGGTTTGATGCCATTCCATTCGCTCCAATCCAGCCATTATTATGATCCGTCCTCCCCTCAGCAGCCTCCACTGGTATAGGTAACAAATGCAGAACTGAGAAGGAGTAAAAAAAGCAGGGGTGGCAAATCCAGAAGGATCCAGGAAGTGATTGCATGCTTATATTTCTGTCCCCAAAACTACCATTAAACTAACAAGATTGAAAACTATGATTAGTTGACCACTAGGTGAATCCAATGGGTTAGTGCTGGGCTGGAGAAAAGCCTGCATACACTGTGGCTCTCCAGGATCAGGATTGTCCTGTCCAGATAAGATCACAAAATGGCCACGTGAAGGGCAGGGGCCTTGGTGAATCTATGTTGCAACACTGCCCTCTGCTGTTGGGATTGAGTAGTATGACATGGGAGTCAGGAGAGGTTTGTGAGTCATGTTAAAGGTTGAGTGTAGTGTAGGGCACAGTGTTACGGAAAAGTTTCAATATTACCAGAAGGGGGTGAATGGGCCACCCATCAGAGCAGGTTTCTTCCTTCTAGAAAGTTTTTGTGCCAAAGTTCCTCTGCTTCTGCTTTTGCTTGCTATTTGGGGTCTATGCCAGGTCACTGTAAAAAACGACTTAGTGACAACTGCTGATGTAAAAAGGGGTTTATAAATACATGTGATTGATTGATTGATTGATTGTTTGACCAGAAAACGAAAATCTGTGTTCTTATTGGGCAAGTTCAGTTAATAACGTTTCACTCTGTTAAAAAACCTTTTCTCCCGACTGAACACGACCCTGTCATCTCCTTTGATGTTGACGAGCCTTCTTAAATTCCATACAGATCTTTAGATGTCATTACATTTTGCGGAGTTACAGTACTCTCCATTTAGAGGAATGTAGGCATATTTACTGAATTAAGATAAAAGCCATATCCATTCTTTCACACCACTTCAGGTTGTTCCATATTGCTGTGATTTAAGGAGGAAGACAGATTAAAGGAGGAAGACAGATTAAAATTTTAATGGTTCTTCTTTTGAATGGGATGACAATCATTCATGTTCCAAACTACCCTCATGTATTTCCTGCTGACCATTGCTCCTCTCTCTCTTCTCTGTGGGCTAGATCCTTTTCTGCACTCTGAACTCCCACAAGGTGGATATGCAGAAGCTGTTAGGTGGTCAGATCGGCCTGGAGGACTTCATCTTCGCCCACGTCAGGGGCGAGACCAAAGAGGTGGAGGTCACCAAGACGGAGGACGCCCTCGGGCTGACCATCACTGACAACGGAGCAGGGTACGCTTTCATTAAGGTAATAGCCAGACGTAAAGTAAGTAAACCTTATCCGAGTCAGAACGTTCCATAGACGTAAAAGCCAGAGGTTAAAGGTCAGAGTAAAAGGACAGGTTTTAAGTGAAGAGAGAGGTCATGTTCCCCTGCTCAGACTTTGCATGTATCAACCAATGGTTGCGTGCCATGTCATCGTCTGTGCAGTCTGGCACCAGATTGCTATAACATGATGTGGTTAGCTGATATTTAAAATACCTATCCAGGTAGTTCTGACATGAGTCAGCAATGCCTGGGCAGAGAAACGCGCCCTGAAACATACTGTGAAACCGGATTAAAACATTTAATGATTGTGCCATATTTTAGTAGAGGGAAATACAATACGATGTGGCTGCGCTTCCATGACACTCTGTTACCTTTCCCTTCCTCCAAACTATGGTAACATTTGTCACAAAGCAGACTCAAGGCTGACTTTGAGGTGAACTGTATTTTAGCCTACATGATAAAGGCCTATCTGTCCCACACAGTGTGTTTTTGGAGCAAAACAATGCATTTTAACCACAAAATAACAACAAAAAACAGTCAAATAGTTTTGCTTCCCACCTGACTGAAGCTTCGTTGTAACATTTTCCCGACTTATGCCTAAGCAATAAAGCCCGAGCGGGTGTGGTATATGGCCAATATACCACAGCTATGGGTTGTTCTTMCGCACGACGCAACGCAGAGTGCCTGTATACAGTCCTTAGCCGTGGTATATTGGCCATATACCACAAACCCCCCGAGGTGCCTTATTGCGTAATTAGGAGAGTAAAAATAAATATTTTGTCAAACCCGTGGTATACGGTCTGATATACCACGGCTTTCAGCCAATCAGCATTCAGGGTTCGAACCACTCAGGTTATAAGGACGAAAATGTAGTAGTGTAGCCTAGATACTTAGCAAGATGTCAACAATTAATAGGATGAGGTAGATGGACTACATCCTACCCAAACCCTGTCTGTTTCTTCTGCAGAGGATAAAGGAAGATAGCACCATTGACCAGCTCAAGACTGTATGCGTGGGCGATCACATTGAGGCCATCAATGACCAGAGCATTGTCGGGTGTCGGCACTATGAAGTAGCTAAGATGCTAAAGGAGCAACCAAGGGGAACACCCTTCACACTACGTTTGGTGGGGCCCAAGAAAGCCTTTGGTGAGTAACTAATTCATAGGATGTTGTTGAGATAACAATTTAATCCGAGGCAATACTCATTCATTGATTATTTGAAGGATCTTTTATGATTTTGAAGCTTTTGGGGGGAGGGGTAGATCAGTTTTAATATTGCGGCTAGATTATAGCTACCATCAATGTACTTGTCTGCATCATTTCCAATCCCCCATATATTTTTGGGGTAAATACACTGCTCAAAAAAATAAAGGGAACACTTAAACAACACAATGTAACTCCAAGTCAATCACACTTCTGTGAAATCAAACTGTCCACTTAGGAGCAACTGATTGACAATAAATTTCACATGCTGTTGTGCAAATGGAATAGACAAAAGGTGGAAATTATAGGCAATTAGCAAGACACCCCAAAAAAGGAGTGATTCTGCAGGTGGTGACCACAGACCACTTCTCAGTTCCTATGCTTCCTGGCTGATGTTTTGGTCACTTTTGAATGCTGGCGGTGCTCTCACTCTAGTGGTAGCATGAGACGGAGTCTACAACCCACACAAGTGGCTCAGGTAGTGCAGTTCATCCAGGATGGTACATCAATGCGAGCTGTGGCAAAAAGGTTTGCTGTGTGTCAGCGTAGTGTCCAGAGCATGGAGGCGCTACCAAGGAGACAGGCCAGTACATCAGGAGACCGTGGAGGAGGCCGTAGGAGGGCAACAACCCAGCAGCAGGACCGCGTACCTCCGCCTTTGTGCAAGGAGGTGCACTGCCAGAGCCCTGCAAAATGATCTCCAGCAGGCACAAAATGTGCATGTGTCTGCTCAAACGGTCAGAAACAGACTCCATGAGGTGGTATGAGGGCCCGACGTCCACAGGTGGGGGTTGTGCTTTACAGCCCAACACCGTGCAGGACGTTTGGCATTTGCCAGAGAACACCAAGATTGGAAAATTCGCCACTGGCGCCCTGTGCTCTTCACGAGATGAAAGCAGGTTCACACTGAGCACATGAGCACATGTGACAGACGTGACAGAGTCTGGAGACCCGGGGGAGAACGTTCTGCTGCCTGCAACATCCTCCAGCATGCCCGGTTTGGCGATGGGTCAGATGCCATGGGTGTGGGGTGGCATTTTCTTTGTGGGGCCGCACAGCCCTACTGTGCTCGCCAGAGGTAGAGCCTGACTTGCCATTAGGTACCGAGATGAGATCCTCAGACCCCTTGTGAGACCATATGCGACACATGCACATTTGTGGCCTGCTGGAGGTCATTTTGCAGGGCTCTGGCAGTGCACCTCCTTGCACAAAGGCGGAGGTAGCGGTCCTGCTGCTGGGTTGTTGCCCTCCTACGGCCTCGCTCCACGTCTCCGATGTACTGGCCTGTCTCCTGGGTAGCGCCTCCATGCTCTGGACACTACCTGACAAGACACAGCAAACCTTTTTGCCACAGCTCGCATTGATGTGCCATCCTGGATGAACTGCACTACCTGCGCACTTGTGTGGGTTGTAGACTCCGTCTCATGCTACCACTGGAGTGAGAGCACCGCCAGCATTCAAAAGTGACCAAAACATCAGCCAGGAAGCAATAGGAACTAGAAAAGTGGTCTGTGGTCACCACCTGCAGAATCACTCCTTTTTTGGGGGTGTCTTGCTAATTGCCTATAATTTCCACCTTTTGTCTATTCCATTTGCACAACAGCATGTGAAATTTATTGTCAATCAGTGTTGCTTCCTAAGTAGACAGTTTGATTTCATAGAAGTGTGATTGACTTGGAGTTACATTGTGTTGTTTAAGTGTTCCCTTTATTTTTTTGAGCAGTGTATATACAGTACCAGTCAAAAGTTTGGACACACCTACTCATTCAATGGTTTATTTTTTACTATTTTCTACATTGTAGAATAATAGAGACGACATCAAAACTATGAAATAACACATATGGAATCATGTAGTAACCAAAGAATTGTTAAACACATACTCATATATTTTATATTTGAGATTCTTCAAAGTAGTCACCTTGATGACAGCTTTGCACACTCTTGGCATTCTCTCAACCAGGTTCACCTGGAATGCTTTTCCAACAGTCTTGAAGGAGTTCCCACATATGCTGAGCACTTGTTGGCTGCTTTTACTTCACTCTGCGGTCCAACTCATCCCAAACCATCTCAATTGGGTTGAGGTCGGGTGATTGTGGGGGCCAGGTCATCTGATGCAGCACTCCATCACTATGCTTCTTGGTCAAATAGCCCTTACATAGCCTAGAGGTGTGTCTGGTTATTGTCCTGTTGAAAAACAAATGATAGTTCCACTAAGCTCAAACCAGATGGGATGGCTTATCATTGCAGAATGCTTTGGTTGCCATGCAGGTTAAGTGTGCCTTGAATTCTAAATAAATCACAGACAGTGTCACCAACAAAGCACCCCCACACCATCACACCTCCTCCTCCGTGCTTCATGGTACCTACTCTGCGCCTCAAAGACACAGCGGTTGGAACCAAAAATCATCAGACCAAAGGACAGATTTCCACCGGTCTAATGTCCATTGCTCGTGTTTCATGGCCAAGCAAGTCTCTTCTTCTTTTTGGTGTCCTTTAGTAGTGGTTTCTTTGCAGGAATTCGACCATGAAGGCCTGAATCACACAGTCTTCTCTGAACAGTTGATGTTGAGATGTGTCTGTTACTTGAACTCTAATTAGCTGGTTGATAATATGCTAAATGGCATATTATTACTAGTAGTTCCGGTTTCATTTTGTTTTTAATGAACAGCTGCAGTACAGTTTATGCATTTTCTGAATATGGAGGGATAAGTACTGCAAAGACATCTTGAAACCACAGCATGAAGATAAAATGTTTTCTGACTCTGACATTCAGTGCCTAAATGTATTTCACATAAAACAGAAATCTGCAGTTAGATTGTAAGTGAATCTAATGTTGTAGAGATAGAGTATATAGCTCTGGCCTTACTTTCTCTAAAAGGCATGATACAGTCTGCGGTCATTCTGATCTAAGAATATTACTCCTGCTTATTATGAAGAAAAAATACATCTGTTTAACTTTGTAAACTAAAGGTGTGTTTAGAATTATTTTTGTTGTATTAATGCTATTTAATCTCTCCTCAGACTAATATTATTCTGTTTGTCCTGTGGGTACCTTTGCCACTGTTCCACCCTTTGTGTATTGCGCTGTCATGGTGTATTTGTGGTGTAAGGGGTGGAACAGTGGCAAAGGTACCCACAGGACAAACAGAATAATATTAGTCTGAGGAGAGATTAAATAGCATTAATACAACAAAAATAATTCTAAACACACCTTTAGTTTACAAAGTTAAACAGATGTATTTTTTCTTCATAATAAGCAGGAGTAATATTCTTAGATCAGAATGACAGAATGACAGAGCCTCTAATTCAGGGCTCTCCAACACCGTTCCGGGAGCGCTAGCATCCTGTAGGTTTTCACTCCAACCCT